>NC_056741.1:1266111675-1266411675 GCF_019279795.1 Protopterus annectens | reverse complement strand
GTGCTTTTGACTGTGTTTTGTTTTGAATAACTTTTTGGTACTTACCTTTTTACTGACTACTACTCTACCCAGACTGCAGCCTTTATTGTTGTCTTTAGCATGAAACAACTTGCCTGCTCCTCAGTTCTTCCTATCTGTGGCCACAAAAAGAAAATTTCCAGGCAGCCTTTGCCCCTTCAGCAGGCTTTGAATTTGCCTCAGCCACAGATGGGTGACTGTGTTGTTTCCATTTCTGGTTCCTTAGACCACTCATTTTATTCTTCTTTGGTTTCCTGTGGTGTAGTCCCTTCAGCTGCCATGAATTGGTGGTCAGACACTTCATCTGCAGATGTTGTAGTATCCTTAGCAGGCATGTAAGAACCAGTCTTGTTGCTCTCGGAAGGAGCAGGGAATGCCTCCTTTCCTGTCTGGACTGTAATGCCTGTTCCTTGGAGTGATGTCCCTGACAGGAGTTAGTCTGCGTCTTTGGATATTCCTGTTAAAAAGAAGCAGAAAGTTAAATGTTTATTCTCCCATCTCAGTTTTAGACAGGGATGATTTATTGGGCTTAGCACAGATCTTAGTTCAAGGTGTTGATCCCTCTCATTCTGGTTTTACTGTTAAAAGAAAAAGGAATTCCTCTTTTTCTGAGGTGTTCTAGTGTGATGAACAGGGAAATCATAGTGAAGGGAACAACTTCTCTTTTTTTTCCTCAGGAGACTAATTCTGATTCAGAGGAAAGTGTTCCTTCTGAGTATCCCCTGGAAAATTTTCTTTTTTATGAAACCATATCTTGGATGAAACGTGTTTCACTGGGAACACAGTGTCATTCCTGTATCTTTGAAAAAATGTGATTTTATTACAACTGGAATTTCCTGAACCCAGTCCTGTTCTTCAGGAGGATGTTTCTGTTACATTTTGCAACATGCTCGACAACCAACCTGCTGTCCCTAAGAAAAAAGATCGTAGAGTTTCTCAGTTTTACGGATTTTTATGTCTAATCCCAGATCTGATCATGAAGTGATTTCTTTGATAAATGCTGCTGCAGCTAAACATATGGAAAATGCTAATCCCTTCCCTGCTAAGGATAGGAACGCATTTGATTGAATTTGGAAAACAGTGCATACTTCTGCCATGCTTATTTTTGCAATTCTTAATTGTTGAGCTCATATGTTAACATTTTTGTTTGCTTCATTGGAGAATATGAGGGATGTTGTAGCCTCTTTTCCTTCTTCTTAAGGAAAATAATGTCTGTATGCACTTATTGCTTCTGTCTCATATAACTAAATATTCATGCTTGAAGTCTGTATGAAGGAGGATGGATTGTATAAAGTTCCTTAGTCTTAAACATTTTTATTGTCTAATCCCAGATCTAATCCTGAAGTGATTTTCTTGGTAAATGCTGCTGCAACTAAACATATGGAAAATGCTAATCCCTACCCCTCTGATAAAGATAGGAATAACTGATTTTGGAAAAAAAGTGCATACTTAGGCCACACTTATTTTTTACAATTTTTAATTGTTGATCTCCTGTATTAAAGTTTTTGCTTGCTTCATTGGAGAATGAGAGACATGGTATCCACATTTTCTTCTTCTTAAGGAAAATAATCTCTGAATGTACTTGTTGCTTCTGTATTTCATGTAACAAAATATTCATTGAAGTGTTATTAATTCTGTTGATACCATATCCTGAGCATTTGCTACTGGAGCTTATTGAGAGAAGGATTGCATGACTGCAGTTTCAAAATTTACCCAAGGATATAAAAGCTAAAGTTTTGAATTCCCTTTTGGATAAGGAGGTTGTTTTTTAACCATTTACTGTTGATGTTCTAAAAGTGTGACGAGAGAGGAAAACTGATTTGAGAAGTGACTCCTGTTTTTCAGCCTTCTTTCACTGCGATTATTAAATGTTTCCTTCCTTCCTCAGGACCTCTTTATAAAGAAGCAAAATAACCAGACTTAGTAGATTTCCGGGAAGTAGATAGTCACAAAAGAATGGCAAGGAGGTTCCAAAAAGAAAGGGGGTGCTACCCAGAAATTAGTACAGTCCAGCATGACTACAGGATCTTTGCCTGGCTTAGAGGGCTTTCTCAGACCTAGCCCTGATGGATCTCTTGCACATGCACGAAGAAACTGCACCAGAAACACTAGATCCAGGGATCTGAACTTTGCTTGTGACACAAACAAAATCTGCTGGAGGGCAGATATAGGTCCCAAAGCATCCCTATATGGAATAGGTTCCCCTTCCATAAAGAGTTTATCCTTGACTATTTTCAATTGAAACCTTGACAGTTGGATGGGAAATAGTAACTTTACCCCCAGTTTGGCCCCATGTCCCTTATGGACGCAGGGTGTCAGTAAGAAAGATTTTATCTTAACAGCCCCCCCACTACAGATCCTTAGTTACCTCCCTACTAACATGCCCTCCCCAGTATCAACTCCTACAGTATTTGGGGACCAAAATGGTTTGGGCCGTGCAGCTAGGCTTTTAAGGGTACTAGTGGTCTTTAGCCTGGTAACAGCCTATGAACCCATGTAACCTCCACCCACTTCACACCCTGGTAAGCCTTTAGATCTTCCCTAAAAATCTAGCTCTCCATTTTTCTCTTTGTCAACAGATAACCTCAGACAAATGGATTCTGAGAGTGTTTGTCATGGGTACAGGTGGCAGTGGGAGTCCATCCCTCCTTTTTTGGGGATTTCTTTTTATCTACCAGACCAAATTTCTGTGTTTTCCCTCTCTTATTCAGCATTTACTAACTCGGGGTGTTATAGAATCTGATCCTCTTTCTCTAGTAGTGAGTTTTTTTCAAGAACATTTTTGGTACCAAAGAAAGAAGCTTTTTAGAGACCAGTCCTAGATCTTTCTTTTCTCAGTCAGTTTGTGAAAATCCCAAAGTTCAAAACACTGTTCCTTCACAACTTGTTACATGTTATTCCCCCATTCAGTTTTTTGGTAACTCTAGATTTAAAAGATTATTATCATATTCCTGTAGCCACAAATTTCAGAGCTTTTTTGTAAAGGTTTTCTGTGTCTGGTTTACACTGTCCGTTTTCTGTATTACTCTTTGGATTATCCACTTATCCATCCAAGGGTGTTCACTAATTGTCTAGTTCCAGTGATGATCTATTGCAGACTTCAAATTATTCACATTTTTCCCTTATTTAGACAACTTGCTTATTTCTGCAGAGTTGTTTTAGTGTTAAGGAGTCTTTCATTTGGGTAAGAGATCTCATTTGCAGACTGGGTTTCCAGGTGAACGTTCACAACTCTTGTTCTGAGTCCTTCGTACAGGATTGTGTTCCTAAGGTGTCTTTTAGATACATTAGTTCAAACAGCTTTTCTTCCACAGATAAAAGTAAATTTGTATATCGATCTATTCCTGAGGTTTTTCCCACTCAGTTTAAGACTTCAGTAAGAGAATTTCTCAGGTTATCAGGAGTCAAAGCATCCATGATTGTCATGATTTCTCTTGCCAGGCTGCACATGTACCTAAAATCAGTTTGGTCTCAACATCAAATTTTGGAATTTATAAAAAGTGAACTGCTTTGGTGGAGCGATCAGTTTTATTTGAATCTAGTTATCCCTTTTTTCTCTCCCACTCCAACACATTCGGTAACTACAGATTCCTCAGACTTTGCCAGGAGAGCTCTGTCTAGGGGGGTACAAGTATAGGATCTTTGGAACAAAAGACAGATCAAAACACACAAACCTAAAAAGAGATGTGAGTAGTCATACACGGACTCAACTCTCTATTATCTGTGGTCCACAGGGTCTCTACATGTGATTACAGACAACACCACAGTAATATCGTAAATAAAGGGGACTCCAGATCTTACCCTCTGTGTTTCAGGTCAGCCTTGGTGTAGCCAGAGGTATATTATTTCATCAGATGATGCTTTGCCAGAGACAGTTTGCACTTGTCACCACTTGACTTCCGGATATTGGCAAAAACTTTTATCTGTCCCCACATTGCCTTTTTTAGGCTGTGCCAGGTTGTTAAAGCCTCCGACATAGCAAAAAATCACTCACAAGTACCTAAAGGTACTGCTGCTTAGTGCTAGGAGTTTAAATAAAAAAGTGCACTCCCAGGAAGCCCTCCTCACCATGGACAACTTGGGCAGTCAAGGAAACATGGTTCAGAACCATGAAAAGCACCCTGGCTGTCAAAGGCTACAATGCCTTTCATACATTTCAATCCCCATCAGCTCAGGATAAAAAAAAAAAAAAAAAAAAAAAGGGAGGAGGTGTTTCACTGTTTATAAAGGACAAGTATACACTGCTGGTCTGGTCCAACAACATAATAATAATGGAGCTGCTCCATGCCCAGCTAACCATAGGTGCAACCCCCTATTATATCCTTGCTAGCTAGACATCCTCTAACATTAGACTGGAAAACTACACCTCCTACCTAAACCTACTGGAATCTTAACATTCAGCCTACCACCAACTTATGGTTGACTTCAAGTACTCCTCCATTAACTGGGAGACTTAATATTACCCATAATTCACTTGCTCAGAGGCTTTTGAACTTCATCATTGCAAGTACCCTGGATCAACTAGGTAGCTCCCCAGCTAGAGGTACAAATATCTTAGACCTAGTACTCACGAACATGTGGGGTGGATGCTTCTCCCCATCGTGAATTAACTCCTCCCTTGTAAGATTTCACCACAAAATTATATCCTTTAGTATTAAAACTAACCTAGAACCCCATCAAACTCCAAACCAGTTAAGAACTTTGCTAAGGCCAATTACCTCAAACTAGGTGATAGTTTATTAAAGTTCTAAGCCCATCTGAACCCAGATGACAGAGGCCTACTCTGAGCTGTATACAAAAGCACAGTACAACATCATTCATAGCTACATACAGGAGGCATTACCTGTCAGAGTCAAACCTTTGATTAATGGCAAAAATAAACCACCCTGGTAGACCCTTAGCATCAACAAGCTGTTTAACAAAAGGAAAAAAAATCCTCTCCAAAGTTGAGAAGGTACAGATAAAACCGTGCAAAAAGAAACTAACCAGTCTAAGCAAACAAATTAAAGAGATGATCAAATCTGCCAAAGCAAACTATTAGGCAGAGATAGCCTTCCAGGTGAAAGATAACCATAAGGGTTTTTGTTAATTGTTTGTAACCTCAGGGGAAGTCCTCAGCAATGTGTATAGTTAATCACGAATGGCAACACTTAACTCCTAGCCTGAAACTATAGCAAACCTGCTGGCTGACAAGTTCAGTTCAAACTTCTCTCCCCCCCCCCCCCCCATCACCTCCTACTAAACCCAAAGAAATACCTGCAACTGTCCCCCTACCAGTCATTATGAGGGAACAGGTCCTTATTGCGCTTGCTAAAGCCAAAAACACAGCCTCCATGGGTCCTGACAGCATTCCAGGATGCTTCTTAATTAGCTTAAAACAGAATCTATCAGAGCCACTAGAAACTTTCTTTAACCACAGCCTCCAAATGGGCTTTGTACCAGAGGAAGTAGAGGACTGCAGCAGTCATCCTTCTGCACAAAGGGGACCCATCATCTGACTCTAGGAACTACAGACCCATAGGCTTGACTAGTCTTATCTGCAAGGCCATGGAATGAATTGTCATGGACTTGATTAGTAATGACATACAAACTCTCCAGACACTGGACCAGACCCAGTTTGACTTTGTCAAAGGGTGGTATTGCCTGATTACTCTGGTAGACTCCTTTGAGAAGGTCACCATAGCTATGGATGTGGTTAAAATGGTACACACTGCTTATCTAGACCTGGCCAAAGCTTTCTACATAGTCCCCCACTCTGGGATCATAAATAAACTTAATGAGTTAGGCATAAACCCCTACATTATCAGATGGATAGTGACTGACAGGACACATGTCTGGATAGGTGAATCCACTTCCGATAAGAAACCTTTTACTAGCGGCGTCACACTGAGCTCGGTGTTGGGACCCCTCCTGTTTGGTATATACTTCTCTGAAGTGAAGGCCACTATGGGGGCCCTCTGGCTTACCAAGTTAGCTGCTGACTGTAAGTTGGGAGCAGTCATTGAATACTCCAGCAATGTCAACATCCTAAAAACAGGCCTAAAAATGACAAATGACTAGTGGCAAAAACCATGGTCGGGGACTAAATGCTAAAAAATGATCAATCATACCCTTGGATTAATCGGATATCCCTACAAATTATAATATTAACATTGATAGCACACCCCTAAAAGTAGACCCAGTGATGAGGGACCTAGGAACACAGATAGATAGTAACCTAAACTTTGACCACCGGGTAGCTGTGGTAGTGAGGAAAGCTTTCTGTGTGGCTCAACTTATAAGTAAAGGCATGGCATCAAGATCAAAGGAATTCATAATGCCACTATACTCTGCCCTCATCAGGCCAGTAATAGAGTACAGTGCTCCTTTCTGCATGTATCTAACCAGGCACTTATATTAATTGGAGTGGCCCCAGAGGTTTCTCACTAAAACAATACAAAGTGTAAGACACCTGTCTTATGCAGACTGACTAAATGCTCTATCCCTTTACTCTCTCTCATATTGTTTATTGAGAAGGGAGTTATGCCTGACCTGCAAGTATTCTCTGATCCTGATAACAATGTTACATATTCGCAAGAAAAATTATACAAGGGCTACGCATTCCATGGACCTGAATCTTATTTGGGAAGGACACTCAGCAAACTCGGAGCTACATTATATAACATTAAGTATCCTGTTTTTTGTTTATTACCCAAACATAGACTGGGAGCATTACTCTAGCTCCAACACCCTAGCCCAAAGGTTCCTAGAATTTATAAACTCAAATGCTATGGAACAACTTGTTACCACGCTCCCACAAGAGGGGAAAACATACTGGACCTGATCATCACCAACATGGGGACACTATGCTCCAGACCAGAAGTGTATCCCTCACTGGTAAGATCAGACCATAAACTAATCTCACTGGATATTCACATCCCGACCCCACCCCCTGCCCAGAAAACCACAGTGAAAAACTTCTCTAAAGCAAATTTCACACGCCTCAAAACCGAGGCGAAATCCTTCAAAGCCCCCGGGCCTGTGGAAAATACGGCCCAGACTGCAGAATCCTTTATAAACGCATTCTATGAACACCTTCAGGAATGCATGGATCATGCAATCCCAAATAAAACCAAGACCCAATCCTCCAAAGGCAGACGTCCTGTCTGGTGGACCCCAGCCATAAACAAACTATACAATAGAAGGAGGAAGCTACTACATGATAGAGCAAAATCCCAAAAAGGGAAGGCATCTCTGATCAGTATTAGCAAAAAACTACGGGCACTCATAAAATCGTCTAAGGCCAGCTTCGAGAGAAAAATTGCACAGGACACTAAGGCTAATCACAAGGCTTTCTTTAGTTATGTTAGGAACCTGGGTGGGAATTCCCAGATATGCTCAGAATTAGTCCAAAATGGCAAAAAATACACCGAGCCCACAGACATTGCCAACATCCTAGCTGACCAGTTCAGTGCAAACTTCTCCCCCCTCTCCCCACCAAAAGGGCAAATATCTATCCCAACAGAGTGCTGCCCCTCTGACATCTCAGATGCTCAGGTAAGAGCCGCCCTCTCCAAAGCAAAAAACACAGCATCAATGGGACCAGATGGTGTCCCGGGCTGCGTCCTACATGAACTCCAAGAAGAGCTAAACCCAAACATAAAACTACTGTTCAATCTTAGCCTTACTACAGGATATGTACCCAAAGAGTGGCGTACAGCAACAGTGGTCCCTCTCCACAAAGGTGGTGCCTCAACGGATCCTGGAAACTATCGCCCCATAAGCCTGACTAGCCTGGTCTGCAAAGCTATGGAAAGGATCATCATGGACCTCATAAATAAAGATATTGGGGACCTACAGACACTGGATCCTACCCAGTTTGGCGTTGTTAAGGGCAGATCCTGCCTCTTAAAACTGGTCGATTTCTTTGAAACAGTCACCAAGGCCATTGACGAGGGGAAGGTGGTCCACACAGCCTACCTGGACCTCGCAAAAGCCTTCGATACAATACCCCACTCGGGCATTATAGATAAGCTCACCAGCTTAAATATAAACCCCTATGTCACTTGATGGGTTGCAAACTGGCTCAAGGACAGAACCCACATGGTTAGAATTGCTGGAGCCATGTCAGACTCCAAACCAGTTACAAGTGGCGTCCCACAAGGCTCAGTCCTGGGACCTCTCTTGTTCGGTATATATTTCTCGGTACAGGCCAACACGGAAGGACTGTGGCTGACCAAGTTCGCAGATGACTGCAAACTGGGCGCCATAATCAACTCTCCAGCCGACACAAGCATCCTCCAAAAGGGCCTCATAGAAACAGACAACTGGTGCCAGAGCCATGGCCTCAAGCTAAACGCCAAAAAGTGTATAGTCATCCCCTTTGGCAAAAACAAAGTGCCCACAAATTACCACATAGGTGGTAATCCATTAAGTACAGAAGAAGTCATTAGGGACCTGGGGACCCAAGTTGATAGCAATCTCTCATTTGACAACCACGTGGCCAAAGTGGTTAGGAAAAACATTTTATATAGCCCACCTAATCATGAAGGGATTCACATCTAGATCAGGGGAGGTCATCGCCTCTTTACTCATCCCTCATCAGGCCCATAATTGAGTACAATGCCCCTTTTGGGATGTACCTTACCAGACACCTGCAGCAACTGGAAAGACCCCAAAAGTACCTCACCAAGAGGATCAAAGGGCTCAAACAGATGCCATATGCTGCCCAGTTAAAGAAACTCCAGCTCTACTCAGTGGCATACCGCCTGCTCAGAGGCGATCTGTGCCTGACAGTATAAAGCCATGTCCAACCCGGAATTAATGGACATGCTGCACCTCAGAAAATCCAAATCCCATCAAGCTACGCTCAAGAGACTTGAACCTCAGCACTGAAATAAATAGGACATGCTGGAGGGACAGATTCATAACCCAGAGGCTCCCTTCACTCTGGAATAAAATCCCAGTCCAGGTTAGGCAGAGTCCCACATTGACTCTCTTCAAGAGGAATCTTGATGAGTGGATGGGAGATCGTAGGTTTACCCCGGCTATCACTTCTGTCTCACTGTTAGACAGAGGCACAGTATACTAACCTCAAAAAAAGGCATAGCAAAATTAATTTAAAATGGGTGGCGAAAGCCAAACACACTCTGGCTAGGCTTATAAATGCCCTAGGGCAGATAGCCTAGTATGAACCTATAAACCTATGAACCTATTTGTGACTCTAACAGAACTTGCCGGAGAAACCGATTCTTATCCCAAAGGCTACCTTGTTTATTGCATAAACTTCCCATGTTTGAAAAACAAAGCCTGTCCCTCACTCTCTTCAGAAAGAATTTAGGTAAAGGATGGGGGACTTTAAATTAACTCCAGGGGTACTGCTTATGTCCCTTATGGACAGAAGCAGTCTATAAAATTAATCTGGGCTCCAACACCCAAAGACTCGTTACCCTGATACTATTCCATCTTATATATGGGGAATTAGGATATAATATTGTCATATCTTGAGTATTATTGGCTAGGCTTGTAAAGGCTTTTGTGCCATTAGCCTAGTAGTCACCTGTGAACAATCTCACTTTATAAGCATCTTACATTCAGTCAGAGCAAAGCATTGTGGCAGACAGGCAGAGCAGGACTACGTCAGACCCTCATAAATGGAGAATTGAGTAAGTGGGACTTTTAGGTTTTGAGCCAGCTGTGGGGAACACCTTTGGTAGATCTCTTCACCTCCATTTACAACAAACAACTGTCGAAATTCAGCTACAGGACTTCTTGTAAGCAGGCTTGGAAAACCAGATACATTCTTATTTACTTGAACAGCAATGTTCCTGTGTGCTTTCCCACCCTTTCCTCTAATCTTATCTGATATCTAGGGTCATTCTGAAGATTCAGAAGGACTCTCCAAAGATTGTGGTAACTTCCTTCTGGCTCATGCTACATTGGTTGTATCTTCTTTTGACAATGACCAAGGGCAGTTACTACAAGCTTCCACCAAACATAAATGTCTAAAAGGTAATAAAACTCTACCATCCAGGCAGGCATTTGAAGTTTTTTTTAAGTTGGAGTGAATCAAACAACTCTTGTCATATGTGAGTATGTGTTCAGTCTGTGAAGATGTGGAACAGATAAAAGAGGCAAATAAAGCTACTATTGGGTAACTATGTATTAATAAATGAAAACAATTTTCTAGTTGATACCAAATTTCTTTAAAGGCTAGTTTTTTGTCTGGTTTTACAGTGTTTGCGTGAGATATTGTCATCTGACCTTTCTTTCTCTTCTGTCAAGGTTTGTTTGTGAACCATTTCTGCATGTCTGCTTACGGATTCCCATCTTTTAATGCATTACAACATCAAGATGTTTTTGAAAGGGGTTCTGCATGCCAGTCTACCAGGTGTCTTCTCCTTGGGATCTTAATTTTGTTTCAGAAAAATTTACTCTTGTTTCATTTTAACCAGCGCATCGGGCTGATTTGAGGTTCTTAATATGGAAAACAGTGTTGCTGACTGATCTGATTTCTGCGAGAAGAATGTGTGAGTTGCATGTTTTAATGGTGGGTCAACCTTATCTAATTTTCACAAAGATAGGTTTCTTTGAGAGCTAATCCTCCTTTTATGTCTAAAGTGGTGTTCTGTTTTACTTTGTCAAGCTTATTCATTCCTCTCTCTTCTTTCAATAACCTAAAAATGAGGGAGAAAGGATTCTTCAGACAACTCTGGTACTATCTTGAGAGAATCAAACCTTCAGAAATTCTGATCAGTTATTAATTTCTTAGTAAGGTAAGTAAAAAAGAAACTTGTATCAAAACAGTCTGTTTCTAAATTCTTGTCCCATGCTGACTCCTTTTGTCATTCTCACCATAATGAGTGTGCTCTAGGCAGGGTGAAGGCATATTCTACTAGGGCATTGGCTACATCCATGACTTTTTGGAAAGTGGTGAACTATAGACTTATTCTAGAGGCAGCAACTTGGTCCTCTTTTTATAGTCTTACAAAGCACTACAAACTAGATTCATTTTCCATGTCTAGAGCAGACCTTACTATATAACCATTCTCCTAGGGCTCCTGGACCCCCATTATTCCTCCTCCTCTCAACTGTTACAAGTTGTTCTGCTCTGTAAGGCTACTGCAGCAGTGATCAAATGATGAACAGTAGTACAGTTTTGTAAGTAAACTTACCATAACAGTAGATATTCAAGTGAGCACTGCTACTGTAGCCTTTCCCTCTTTCCATCCTCCTTATTTTTTATGTTTTTTTTTTTTTACCAGGATGTAGATGTTGGATTTAACTTTCTTAGCATTGTCCTCTTTAAAGGCAGTAGCCTCCCTTTTTCAGTTGTCATGAATGTTCTGAAGGGCTTGGCACCCAGACTACTGATTTTCTACAGCTTTGCACAAGTTTTCAGTGGTCTGTGTGCATGGAAAGTGCCCATAAGCTTTGGACAGGTGTATCTTACAGAGGATACCAGTGCTTTGGAACAGGCTGCCCATCTATGTAAAACAGAGCTCATCTCTGTCTATATTCAAGCATAATTTGGATCTATGAATGAGTAATAGAGAATTTACTTCAGGACTGCCTCCTCTATTACTAATGGATGGAGGGTGCTAAATGTTTTATCCTACACATGGGTCCCTCAAATTAAATATGGTATGATCCCAGTTATTCTCACCAAGGGTATCGTACAGTTATCAGCCACAGAATAGGTAAGGCCAATGGGTAGGGTTAATTCAAGCACCAAAAGGGAAATTCGTTAGTCTGAAAATGGCCCACAAGGGCAGCTAGCCTACAACTTGCTTATGAACCTATGGAAGCTGGTTGGCTGTTATGTCCTGTGCAGGATACACCCGTATAGCTAAGGCTACTGCAGTAGTGATCATCTACTATTACGGTAAGTTTACTTACACAGCTATACTTTCCCTTGGTGAAGAAGACTCACATGGAGCAGCCCAGTGTGAACTTTATAGCTCTGTCTTGTTCCAGGAAGTACTGATTCTCATTGGTAATGCAGATAGCCAACGAATCTTTGTTCTTCTTGACATAGGAAATGCATTTGCTGGAACATAGCTACATTTAAACCTGAACGGTCTCAGTCTGATGGCAACTGCTGTTCCTGTCTGATATCTTTTCTCTTGTATGCTTACTGTCCTAAAAGAAGCCAGGAAATCTTGTGCAAGGAAGGTACCTGATGAAATGAAAATAGTTTTCCATTTCTGCAAGAAAAAAAAAACAGATTATGTACTTGTTCAGTCATTTCAGTTGGCTATTTTTAAGACAGGTGTGCTCTGTTCCTCTATAAAAGTGCACGTTTGTGTTAGCTTGCTTCCCTTTGCTTCCTTATTTGGCAAGGGACGCATTAGTTAAGCAGTTTGTACAGGGTGGGAGTGGTAATTCACCTGCTACGTCTCCGAAGTTTATCCCTTCCCCATGAAACTTGAACTTCATTTTGGAACAGCTGAGTGTGGGTTACTTTGAGTTGGCAGTCTCAGTGCCAATGAAGTTTTTGCCCTGGAAGACCATCTTATTACTGGTAGCTACATCTGCCAGAAGGCTGTCTGAGCTGCAAGCACTGTCGATAAAGCACCTTTTCAGTCTTCTGCAGTGATGGTGTCAGCCCAAGGAGAAACCCTACTTTTATACCTAAAAGTGGATTTATAGATGCTCCTTGACTAGTAAGTCTAGTTCGGTGATGGCAAACCTTTTAGGCTGGGCATGGCAAAAATTCGGAAAATACTTAACTTGACTGTGCTGGTGTGTCAACCCCCCCCCCCCCAAATAAATAAATAAATAAGTAAATTAAAAATAAATAAAACAGCTTAGATCTCAAATACATGGGGATAAATCTCAACAGAATCAGTGACAAATCTAGAAATAAGAGACATGAACAGTTTTAAGCTACTAATACTGTTAATTTGAGATACTGACAGAAAAAATGAATGTGAATTAATATACATTTTCTGAAGTAAAATAAGTGTATATATGTAATTTGTCATTAAGTGTAAAAAGTCACCAGTTTTAAGAGAAGAATTAAGGGGAACTGTTGAGAGGAATGTAAAAGAGCACACACTTAGAAATACAGACTACTTGCCCTTTGCAGAAGTGTAATCACGAAGAGAAAACAGCGTCAGCACTGTCCTTTGCAGACTGTATTGAAACAGTATACCGAAACAGTCTTTGAGATTAATAACTTCTTTGCTTCTGCAGCAGTGTTGTTGAAGTGGCTCCTAACGCAAAGTAATTCAATTCCTTTCACACGAGCAATGAATGCAAAAGCAGTTTCTTTGGTAACTCAGGTGGTGGTGAATGCTGGTGTGTCACCCAAAATGTTGTGGCACGTCACCTTTGACACACGTGTCATAGGTTCACCATCACTGGTCTAGATGCTACTCGTCTTCCCAAAACCAGAGAAAAAAAGAGAGAATCCTACAAATGGTAGATGAGCGTAGGCAATAGTGATACTACTTTGATAGAACTGAGTCCATCTGGCAAATGAATCAGCTGTTTTTGCATGAGGTAAAAGGGAAGTTCCTTTTACTAATCAGAAAGTCTCCAAGTTGTTGTCAGTTGCATTGTCTTATGCTGTGATAAATGCAGCCCTCTACAGAAATGTGTGAGAGCACAATCCACCAGAATAGCTTATACCATGGCAGGCTTTTTCAGACAGATTTCAGCAAAGGCCGTTTTTGAGGTGGAGATCTGGTGATCCATTCATACCTGCTCAAGCATTATAAGCTGGATGTCCAGAGGCAGAGTAGGGTTTGCAGTGACTGCTCTCAAGTGCATCCTTTGTGGGATAACACCAAGGAGGAGGGAAATATACCACTGGTCTTTGGGGCAGATAAGGGAGTCTGTTTCTTAGTTGATATGCATACTACTGCAATAATAATCTTACAGTAAACATAATACAGTTGTATGAGAGCTCACCTTTAGTGTAGATGTTCAAGTAGGGTCTCTGTTGCAGTCCCCCTCAGGACCCCATCCCCTTTTCATTTCCTTTTGCTTAATGAATTCTGACATTGCAGGGCAGGTTACTGGAAAGGAGGGGAGTCTCAATGTTTTTTTGCTGAAAAATCAGCTCTTCTGCAGAGAGAGCATGGCCTCTGTAGGTCTTTGCATGTGAAAAAAAGAAGGTGGCATAGACCAGTGCCCCTTTTTATCTAGGATGCAAGAATGCACTTCATCTTGAGTGGATGTTGGCTTGTTTCCTGACATATGCATAGCTGCTGGAGTCAGGCCTCTTGGACAGATGCCATACTGTGGCTGATTTCCATATTATGAATAATACTACTGCTGCAGTGATCCTACTTGAGAAGTTTCTCATAGTGCTGTACTTTCCTCTTTTCTTCTTCTCTTTCCAACTTGTGTGTTGCAATCTGTAGTAATAAAATGGTAGCATTGGTGCAGTAAAATTTATCCTTCCTCTTATATTTATTTTTCCTTTTTTAGGACCCCTATTGTGAGTGGCAGATTAGCAGCAACAAGAAAGGGGACTTTTTATGCAGCCGACGGGGGAGGTTACCAGGAGCTATTCGCTATCCTGGAAATTGTCCCAAGCTGTGCAACCAGTAAGTTTCCTGTTCTTTTTCCTGTGGTTGTTAGCTGCCTGTTATGGGTACTTATATTATCTTTGAATGTTTTTCAGGCGTGCTTCATGTGGAGAGTGCCTATCTAACTCAAGTCAGTGTGCCTGGTGTCAGTCTTCCCAGACCTGCTTCTTCTTTGCTGCCTATCTTGCCAAATATCCTTATGGAGAATGCCGTGATTGGTATGACAGGTGAGAGGGCAATCAATTCTGTAGTTGTATGCACTGATTTTATAAATTTACTTGTTCTTCTGTGGTGATTTGATCGGATCAAGAGTGCCAGAACTGGTGAAAAGTATGGGTGCTAACAAATTTAATAGTTAAGTTGCTGTAACTATTATTTTGATGTGGATGTTCTACTTTCACATTGGCCACTGTGCAACTTACCTGATCAGAAGTACTTCGGTAGGATAACTGCAGAAAGGGTGATGAGTATGTCTTTTGATAACTGTATAGTATATTTTAACTAGTGTAACATTTGTTTATTTTTTAGAAGGTGCTCTGATTAACATAATCATAATTCACTAGTCATTAAAGTGTATGCTTAGTAAGGAAGGTGTGTTTTTACAATGACTGACCTAAGTGTGGTTGTATAATAGCATGATTGGCTAGAACAACAGAATAGGTAGGTAAGTTTTTAGGTAACATTACTGAAGGTGTCTGATGGTAAAAATCAATGGATACCTTCAGACATACCATGTGAAGTGCTATAATTGCTGTCAACTGGGTTTCTGTTTAAATGACTGAGTACAGTCACAGATGTGATGACTGTAGGCTGCTTACTTTACTCAGAAAATGCAGTTATTATCATTAGTTTAACCCCTTTACTGTTGATTATTTTCCCCGAGAACTGTCCCCAAACAACTCTGACTGTTTTGGGCTAGACTCCCCTACATATAAAATGCCTGCATCTTCAAGACAGTAAATTCTTTTGCGAACATTTCAGGTAATGTTACAGGCATACTTGCCTATAGCTATTTCTATATAAAGCATGTACCTTCTTGAATTTACATTAAAAATTGTGTTTATTTTTTATACTATGACCCATGTAAATAATAATGTCACTTTTATACAGAAGTGCATATTTTTTTAGGGCTGAAGTCACAGTAGTAACATTGTATGTTAGTTTTGGTAACTTTTTCAGTTCTTTGAGAAACACAAAAAAGTGTACGTTGTTTTCTTCAGTTTTTGTTGTGGTTTTGTAATTTCTGGCTTGAATTTTACTTTATCTTCAAATACTAATACCCTTCTACTATTTTAAGATATTTTGTTTTTTGATATTTTTAACATGCTTATTGAATTATCACTTAAGACATAGGCAAACATATATTTATATAAAAGAAAACAATCATGTTAACATGTTCAGTTACAAACATCATATAATCGCATATATTCTTTTATACAGCTATCTTCAATCCAACATTGCATAAATTGCTTAATTCCTGCCTTCCCTTAAACCTAACTCCATATTCAAAACATTTTCTGCAAGTATTGTTGCTATAGTTTCTGTTTTTATGTACTTTACTCGTACCATTCTGTAAAGGTCTCACTTCCAGTCTTTTCTCTGTTACAATACACGCTACTACAAATGCAGATGTTTTAGACTTTGATTTCCATTTACTAATTGCTTTTTGGCAGCCATCAGAATTAAACGTAACAAGGCCTTACTATATATGTAGGCATTTCCAATCTAGTGTCCCAGCTCAAAAGAATAATTTCCTTAGTTACACCCATTTACTCACCCAGTATTTGTGACAGAGTGCTGTGTAGGGAATTTTTTAAGTCTGCCAACTCGTTATACTTCCAAAATGTATGTTACCAAGTTACCACTTTCCTCCCCATGACACCTCCAACATTTGCCATCTACCTGAGGAAAAATTATTTGGAGTCTGTTTGGAGTATAAAAATACCTATGCAAACACTTCCAAGCAAAAAGGAGGCATGCATATGTCCTCCCATTGTTTCCTTGTGAATTGCTTATTCATTCTGTCTTCCCAATCCTTTCTAACTTCCTCTAATCGATTCTTGTAATTATCGTGTAGTATTTTATACATCCTACTAATTATATTTCAAGATATTGTTATGATTTTTTTCTCTGAAAAAGGCACCTAGGAGCGCAGCCATACATTGCAGATTGTGTCTATTTAACATTTAGGAAAAGTGTACAGTAGCCTCTCAAATGTATGCACACTTGTCAGAACAACTAAAATAAACATATCCTTGAAAAAATGTGAAATTCACTTTTGTTGTGAACCAGATGACAAAAACCCAAATGCATGTATTGCATAACTGCTGGCATCTAGCAAGTGTATTGGTGAATCTGTTTTAAGTATTGTAGCAAATTTCTCAGAGTAATATGCCATGATCCTCCCCTACAAAATGTACACTGTTGGATGATTCTGGGTATAAAGACAGGAACACAACTTTATTTTCATGTAATGTATTTTACTGCATTTAAGTTGTATTTTTTTTTTTGAGGAGTGCATAATTCCAATGAGAAAAACTCCCTGTTTAGAAGGAATTTTGTTTGTGTATCTGTCTACACACACAAATATTTATGCATATATATTTGTGTATATATATATATATATATATATATATATATATATATATATATATTTGTATGTGTACACACACACACACACACACACACACACACACACACACACACACAGGTAGAGGTTTATACTAGGCTAATGACTAGCTATGCAACCCAACCCATTTGCATCCCCTTGTACCATGTGCATCTTAATTGGGGGCTATATTTGTCAGGAAGGGTATGTTTTGTTTGAAGGTTGCTAAAAAGTTATGTGGTGGGCTATGGTAGTAGGGAATTTTTACTTTCTGCTATTGTCTGTATTTGGGGGCTGTTCCGGGGATTAATTTGCAACTTCCCATCCAGTGGTCAAGGTTATGTTTGAATATGGTTGGGGAGGGACTCTGCTCCACATGAGAGCCTATTTTAGAATATGGGGATCCTTTGAGTCACATGGCTTTCTCACCAGCATGTACTGCTTATGTTGCATTAAAGTTCATATCCTTGCATCTGGTGTTTCTGGTGGTGCTCATTTTGCAGATATGCAAAAGCTCCATCAGTGCTGGATCAAAGGCTGCTTTATATGCCAAACACAGATCACCTTTCCACAACCTATAGGGGACCAAGTAAAGACAGGGCTCTAAGGTGATCTGTAAAGGACAGTGTGGTAATAACATGGCTGCTCTTGGTGAGAAACCTCTGAGGGCATTCCAACTGTTCAAATGCGTAGTCAGTGACATGCCAAGTGGGACATTGTACTCAGTGATGGGTCTGATAAAGGACATGTAGAGTGGTACTATAACTTCCTTGGGCCTGGATCCCATACCCTTACTTATAAGTTGGGAGATCTAGAATGATTTTCTTACTACTTTGGATATGTGTTGGTCAAAGGCAAGATTACTGTCTACATGTGTTCCCAGATCTCTAATTAATGGGTCAAGCCTTAAGGGTGTCTGATCAATGGAGTAGTTTGCTCGAGTAGACATTTTCCTAAAACGCACTGTAATGCACTTCTGTATTGAGTTTTAATCTGTGGCTTTGACACCAGTCATTTGTCTGTTAGACCGTCTTGCATGATGTTAGTGTCAAGGGGGAATATTATGGTAGCTGCCAATTTGCAGTTGTCTGTGAACTTGGTGAGCCAGAGGCACTTGACATTAGTCTTGAGAAGTAGATGCCAAACAGGAGTGGCCCCAACATGGAGCCCTGTGAACCTGCCTCTTGGTGGAAGTGGTCTCAGCAATCCTGACTTCTTGGATCCTAGCTATGAGCCAGCTGGCAATCTGGTGAGTTGTATAGGGATTTATGACTAGTTCGGTGGGTTTACCCACAATATCTGAGTGGGGTATTCTGTTGAACACCCTAGCCAGGTCTAAGTAGACAGCATGCACCAGTTTTCTTTCATCTATTGTCTTGGTTACCTTCTTATTGAAGTCTACCAGGTTAAGTAGGTATAACCTTTTTTGACAAAAACAAACTGGGATGGGTCCAGTGCCTGTAGGTTGCCAGTGTCTTTGTTAATCATTTTCATGATAATTCATTCCATTACTCTGCATATTAGAATAGCCAAACTAATTGGTCTGCAGTTTATGGAGTCAGTTGATGGTCCATCCTTGTGAAGGAAATAACCGTTGCCATCCTCAATTCACTTGTTACGTAGCCTGTTTTGAAGCTATAGTTGAAAAGTGACACAAGTGATCCTGATACGCAAAGTGTAGGCCATCTTTGGCAAAGCAATGTGGTCTGTTGACCATGTCCTTCCAGGCTGACAGATATGTCAACACCAGAAAATAGCCTGTATAGGCACATTTCCAATTGTGGTATTGAGCATTCTTTCAAATTTGGCATTATAGACCATGTTAAAAGTAATCCTAGAGGAGGGAATCTTAAAAATTACCTGGCATATAGAGAGTTATGGTGGCAAGTATATACTGATGCCACCACACCACCAGGGGTCAATGATAGTTTGAGTATTAAGCCATTATTATTGTTAGAGTGAAGGTAACACTTAGATATTTACATCTTACACCTATTATTCCGTAGTAACATAACAACGTACATTAGTACACATTAACAACAGGTAGGAAATTATGAGATATATTCGCTAGCATTATATGTATATATTTTATGTATTTATCATTTAACATATTTTAATGCCATTGATTGCAAGTGGATAAATTTTAACATAATGTTTATATTGATGTCAATTGTTTTAAAGGCTGTTTTGGCGCCTTTTTTACTATTTAAATGAGTAGCAGATACATCTGCAGTGTTCTGATGAAGCTCGCCATTTGCGGGAGAAAGCGCTAAACAACTGTTGTATTTTTTAATAAAGACGTGAGGATTATACTACTGATCGAGTTTTTGTCCAGCTGTTGTTCACTGTGAGCAGGCAGTCAGCGGGTTGCTTTGGCTGCCGTTGTTGTTTTTACATAGGCTGACAGATATCGAATCCTCTATGATTGACACTGGAATCTAAGCCAATTGTTAGTCATTTTTGTTCATACTGTAGTATCATCGTTGGCGAAGGTAGAATGCTGCTCATTGCAAAGCACATACCAGTCTGAGATGCAGAATCACGAGGTCCTTAATGATTCTCTTCATATAATCCAAAGAGGTAGGTCTCGGGTCATTTGTGCCCATGTGGACTATGGTAGAATGATACTGGTACCTGTTGCGCAGTGACCTGAGTGTGTGTGTTACTTGATGAATCCTGGCTCCAGATAAGCAACGGACCGTAATCTTCTTGTCCAGTTTGGTGAGTGGAGCATCTTTGTGTTGTACACTGGTGTCCCCTATTACAAGAGTCCTGAGTAAATTACTTGCTTGCCTTATGGGCTTTGTTTTTGGGGGTCCATTGGGTGTAGGCTTATCTGCGGTGTTTGGTGGTTGCTTCTGGTCAGTGGTTTAGAGATTGTTGAGGGAAGGTATTGCTGTTTGCAGGCTTAGGAAGCCTTTGAGGTTTGGGAAGATTTCTTTTTAGTTCCTCAGCATAAGATGGTTTATGTGTGTGGAGGATGTAATGTGTGTTTTTGAGAACATTTTTTGTATGCAAATTTTTTTTATCTCCAAGGAAATTGTGTACATACATCTCTCGCTTACTGTGTTGGTTTTATTAAAGATTAAAATGTTATCAGTGAACATGAGACAATTGGTACATTGTCTCAGTGTGCCCATAACTACCAAGCTGGCTACAGAGACATTTGGAAATTGCATATCCTTGTTGTCCAGACTTGTATTATAGTGGGCTTTTAGGGCTTGAGGACTGAGTTTTACAGATGTCTCCTAGGGTGGTCACTAAGTTTAGGGACTAAAGTTGAATAGTGCTATGATATGATATTGGTGTGCTACCTGATGTACAAGCTTAGCTGGTCTGAGCTTCATTTTGTCCCATGCTTTACTGAATTCCAGGTTACAGTCCTGTGCATCACTAAATTGTTGGTTACAGTAGTAGTACTAGTTTTGTAGGTAAACTTCTGTAATGATCTTTGTGTTTCACTGTTGCAGTCCTAACTGATGGGATTTCCTGTTATGGAAGCCCTTGGCCAGCCTGACTACCAGAGAATTTTCACCTCCTCCTGAAGCTGGCAGACGCCCTGACCAGTGTCATGACGTCTGGATGTAAAAGAAGTCATCCGGTGCCATGGCCTCAGTTCTTTCTTGCCGTGGAAGCGTGAAACAGAGTGCAAGTCAGTGTGTCAGGCGATCTGCACCAGAGAAAGAAGAGGTCTAAAGCTAAGTACCCCATTGGGGAAATTTTTGTGTTTCTTGACTAATATCAGAGAAAGTTGGTAAATGTTTCTGCTGTGGCAAAGAGATACCACCCCGGGACTTTCATTCCTTTTGTGTGACTTGTTTGGGCCTTGAACATGATGCTCTTAATTGGTGATTCTGAGCTTGCTTTACTCATTATATCTCAGTAACGCGTCTGGGTGCATCTGCAATTACCTCCTACTGACACCTCTAGGCATCAAATATAGCTTGCTCATATTTGCATCAATAATTCCAAAACCATGCCATGTAGAAGGTTTTAAATATTTCATGTTAACGTTTACACAATGGCAAACTCAACTGATTTAATATTTGACCTCTGTGTAGTGCAGGTACATGGATATTAACTGTTTTTTATGATATTAATTTATACAAATGTAATTTTCAAATTTTTCTAAATATCTCAATAGCCAAGTAACAGAACTCCCTATCCTCACGTGAAAGCTCTCAACTAGATGAATAAAATGTGGCTTACAGTATCTGTGCAACTTGAGTGGTTGCTGAGATATTGCAAGCTGTTTACAAAATATTACAAACATAATAGTTACTGTGTTTACTGTGAAGTTTAAAACCTAGATCCTAAAGAAAACTACCACTATAAAAATAGTTTGTGCTGAAGAGTTTGCCATTTATACTTCTTTGCTAGAAGATCCATTGTGCCTGACTGTGTGTGTTTCTTAAATGATCTGGAATTACAGAACTCACGTAAGTATATTTTTTGCACTTTAACTTTTCAGTACTGTACTGTTTTATTTGCTTAATAGTACTGCACTGTCTTTATTTATTTGCTTAACAGTACTGCACTGTTTTTATGTTATTTGCTTGACTGAATTATTTACTTTTCTATGTCTGCATTTATGTATTTGCTGACCTCTGGTTTGAATGTTTGTTTCCTGATCTTTGCTGATATTTTTATTTCTGTTCTAAGGCATTTGGTACAGCACTTTAGCTTAGACTAACCGGTTCCACATAGAGGATCCTTCACAACTTTCTGGGGCAGCAGAGAGTTTGTGGTGAACTCATTCCAGGGTGGAAAAACTGGTCATACAGCTTCTATGTTATCTGATTGCCTCAAAGTGTGACTTTGGGAGGGTCTTTTTATCTTGTTGGCATAAAAATATTACCTTTGTATGAATGTCTGCTTATCTTGCTAGAAGCTCCATTGTGCCTAACTGAGAGTGTTTCTTAAACGATCTGGAATTACAGAACTCACAAGTAATTTTTTTGCACTTTATCTGACTGCTCAGTGTTTATTGGTACTGCTCTGTTTTATTTATTTGTTTAACCATACTGCACTGGTTTTGTTTATTTGCTTAACCCAGTACTGCACCGTTTTTATATATTTTCTGACTGAATTATTTATTTTTCTGTGTTTGGATTTATATATTTGCTGACCTCTGGTTGAATTTTTGTTTTTCTCCCTCCCTCCTAACCAACTGCTGTTGTGTTTTTAAAGTTGGTGGCTTTTGCTGTTGCCTGCTCCTACTGTAAATTTGTTCTGGGACACTCCTCTCTCATTAGCTCATTCTACCTAATGCAGAGATCATTTAGGAAGACCAAACCTCTTAGTTCCTTAACCTTGAATTATCTTCTGTTCCTCCTGTCCCCCTTTCCACTTTACTAACAAAAAAAAAAAACTTGCTTTATTCATCTGCTTTTACTGCATTTGTGTTTCCTCCTCCTACTCTGTTACTTCATCGTGCTTTTTCTGCTAATTGCTGCTGCTTGTTTTCCAAAGTATTCAATTACATCTTTTCTGTTGCATTTATTACTGCTTGTTTATAGCCTGTTTAAATTGTAGGTGTTGTTCTAAGCCTCTTAGTTTTGGTTTAAGCACTTGGGCTTTAGGCCTACCCTTTGGCTGTCCCTGGCCTTTCTCCATCAGATTCTGACAAATATGAATGGACGGTTTCCTACAGTTTCTTCTGCCGGTCTGGTTGATATGGGCATCCTGAGACAGTGTCGCAACTGCTTCATGTACACAGACAACAATCTACTACTACCACCTAGGAACACAATTTGCGAATGATGTTGTTACATTAGGAACCTAGAGTCTGTGTTCTCTCCTTCGCAAGCCTTTGTCACCGCAATCCATACACCTCAAATAACACCCACCCACATATGCAGAGGTCCTCAACAAAAACATACCCAAAAAGGGAGATATCCGAAGCAAAAACACGTGCTCTTCATAGCCCTCCACACCACATATCACACACAGTTCACACACTTGTGTGTCACAGCCACTAAGGCTCTCTCAATCTGGACGTTCCTTTCAGGTTCACCCCTCAGGGTCAAACTCTGACAACAGATGCCCCAGAAATAGCCTGGGGAGCTCACCTCAACAACTCCCAGACTCCAGGCAGATAAGACTTCCAGTTCAGAAACAAACACATTAGTCTAAAGTAACTAATGGCAGCCCAAAAAGGTCTGATTGCCCTCTAAAGAACAGTGGAAACCAGGAGTCATCCTGGTAAAGGCAGACAATACCACTGTTATGTGGTACATAAGCAAAAGGACGGGTGCTCTTATCCGCTTTGTCGTCTAGCCATGGACCTTTGAGAAACAGCAAACTCCTTAGGACTGCACCTCGTGTCACAGTACCTACCAAGAGAAACCAATCAACTGCTGGATGATCTCAGCAGGAGCTGTCAGACACCCGCAAGTAGCAGCTGCATTGGGAAGTTCTTCTCAGCATAACAAAAGAATAGTGTGCCACAGACCTTTTTTGCCACCAAAGAAAATACTCATTTGAAAATGTTTTGCTCCAGGACCAAAATAAGGTCAGTCTGGAAGACAGGTGCCTTGTCCTTTCCTTGGAAAGGTCTGTTTCTCTATGCTTTGTCCCAATACCCTTGCTTCCTAGGGTACTGCTAAGGATCAGGGAAGAAGGGCCAAGGGTTATTCTTATAGCCTCAGATTGGCCAAAGCAGCACTGGTACTCCCTGTTACTCAGTCTAACCAACAGAGAACCATGTCTGCTTCCCCAGCGAGTGGACCTGTTAACAAGGTTATCATCATACACCCCAACCTGAAAACACTCAAATTGGCAGTTTGGTTGATACCTTGATCCCATGGAAGGGAGCATCCCTCAGCAAACAGGTCTTGGACATTCTAAAAGAAGGCAGAAAACAGTACTAAAAAGTCTTACTTTTCACCAAATGAAAGAGATTCATTATATGGCGCAGACAAAAGGAACAAAGCCCTCGGTAAGCACAGATCCCTTTAATCCGACATACTTATCAAGCCATTATGAAAAAAGGATCATCTTTTTCCTCTATTAAATTCCATTCTTCAGCTGTTTCAGTCTACCCGTCTTCTCAGCCTCCTCTGTTTTCTCATCCTCTCAAGAATTTTTTTCTGAGATGGGTTGTCCACATTAGGCCCCTGAGGAAACCTTCTGTGCCCTCCTGGGGCCTTAGTTTCATTCTGGACAAGCTCACCCTCCCACCCTTTGAGTCAGCTGCTTTCATAGATATAAAATAACTGACCTGGAAGACAGCCTTCTTACTAGCCATTACTTCAGCCAGAAAGGTTCTAGAGCGTCAAGCTCTTGTGTTTGAAACCTTTCATCATTTTTCACCCAGACAGAGTTTCTGTTAGTACCAGTCCTTCCTTTATGCCCAAGTTGGTGACGGATTTCTTTAAACCAGACCATGCACTTGCCTGCATTCTTTCCTAACCCTCAAAACAAGGGACAAAGGGTCTTCCTTACGCTGAATGTGCATAGGCAACTGCGTTACTACTTAGAGCCAAAGCTGTCAGGAAGTCGGACCATTTTTTGTGGCCTTTGCAGGTAGCTCTGAGGAGAGACCAATTTCAAAACCATCATTAAATGTATCTCCCTCTGTATCTCATTTTGCTACGGCCACCATGGTAAGAAGCCTCCAGACCCTGTGAGGGCACATTCCTCTAAGGCTACTGCTACATCTGCTGCCTTTGTTAGAGGTGGCCACTAAGGACATTTTGTGGGCCGCTACTTGGTCCTCTGTGCATACCTTCAGCAAACATTGCCATCTTCCTACCTTTACCAAGTCCAGAGCAGGGTTTGCCACTGCCTTCTTGCAAGGCATCCTTTTCTCTCCTTAATTTATCTGTCCACCCTCCTTTTACCTTTGGGAGTCATCCTATCAGTTAAGACTGCAACAGTGAAACATGAAGAACATAGTACAGTTGTGTACACTTG
Organism: Protopterus annectens; assembly: GCF_019279795.1. NCBI lineage: Eukaryota > Metazoa > Chordata > Ceratodontiformes > Protopteridae > Protopterus > Protopterus annectens. The sequence goes on along the minus strand of NC_056741.1, from coordinate 1,266,386,613 downwards.
CCATAAATGTAGATGTCTGAGTATATTCACTGTTGCAGTATTCCTATCCTCCTTCCTTCCCCTCTTGCCTATGGAATAGGCAGGTTATTCTCCTTTCTAGTTCCAGGTTTCTCCCTCCTTGTTGGTACATCCTCTGGAGTCTCTGAGCTTAGATCCCGACTTTAGGGACTTGCAAGAAGGCTCCTTCCTCTTGGGGGCAAGAAAGTACCGAGGTCATGGTGCCGGCTGACTCACTTTTTATCCAGATGTTGTGACGTCGTTCAGGGCATCTAGCAACTTCAGGAGGAGTAGAAAATACTCAGCCAGCCAAGGACTTCCACAGCAGGAAATACCATCAGTTAGGACTGCAACAGTGAATACACTCGAACATCTACATTAATGGTAAGTGTGCACAACTGTACTTTTCCAGCTCAGATGGCCCTTGCCACCACCTACTACCACTTAATGGAATATCCCAGTTCTCTTAATGTAAAACGAGAAAAATGATTGCTTGAGAATTATGCTGCCACAAAACAACTTAAATAAACAGGCTAGACAAGGCAATTTCAAGTCAGTCAGACTAATAGCATGGCAATAATTTCAGCCTTAAATACAGGTAGATGCACAAGTAAAACAAAAAAAACGGTAGTTTATCACTAAAATAGGTTCTGGAAGTGCAGTTTTTAAATACAAGTACATAGCTTGTGCCTGGATGGAATATGTTGCAAGGAAATCTCTTTGGAGACATAGGCGAGGAAACCAAACATTGCTGAGGTCTGCAGGAATCAGGCAAGATCCTGGCAAACACGCCAAATTTATACGTGCACTTAAAACAAAGGTAACTGTGTAGAATCCCTTTAGTGGGGTCAGATTTGAAGGAGTACAATAGTTAATTATCAACAAAAGTACAAAGTAGCAAAGTACACAGTAACAGTGTCAGTAAAGCTTCTCAGTGATTCCGTGATGAACATATCTCTTCTTACTGTGCTCCTGTTAAGCATTAGAGGACTGTCTATTACATTGGCTGGAGTCAGTTTCATAGGACTGTATCCTGGGATGGTCTCTAAACTGCTCCACTCCTTCCACAACTGGAGATCTGTATGTCTTTGGTGGTGTTTTTTATTGCTACATATAGGTGTGAATTTGAAATTGTGTGATATTTTACCTTGTTTTGTTCAGGTCTGAAATATAGCAGTTGCTGGAATTACCAGTAAAAATGTGCATGCAGTCACAACCATAAATGCCCTGACAACACCAACAAAATAAATACAACTATTATCTTGCCTTTGAAATTTCAGTGCAGCCCATAACTTTGGCTCATACTTCTCAACCTCTTAGCTTGCAAAATTTGGATAAAGCCATAAATATTGAGGGAACAAAGGCCTAAAATCAGGGAAAACTGCCTCTATGCAAGACAAGATGGACTTAAACATTTTACTGATTAGTTTATCTATCTATACTCTAGAGCTATGTTTCTTAATTTTGTTTTATCCGTGTAGTCCCTTCCCATGCATCCGTAGCTGCAATAACTGAATCCTTTTCGGTCTATACTCCTAATTACGTCATCTTAATAATGGGGAATTACTGAACCAAGTCACGCACAAACCCACAAGCTAGCACTATAGCTTTTGTTTTGTCTTTGTTTAGTGTATATCCAGAATAGGCATCGAATGTCTCAAAATGTTCCTCAACTCCAGATTTTCCTTATCTGAATTTATCTATTGTAATGTAATGACATCTGAAAATAAACATAATGTAGCATGCCATTTAGTCTTGACTATATAAATCCCTTGTTTTCTTTGCTAATGGCCCTAAATATCAAGGGACATCCCTGACTAGCTTCTTTGTTCAAACAAAGGTAGTCAGAAAGAAGGCACCCACCTTCATTTTTGCCTCCAACCCTTTGTATATTCATGTTATTAACAAGTTATTCTCTCACGGAATGCAAATAGGTTCATAGATAAGTACAAGGCTAACTGCTTTTGTGAGCCATATTAGGCCTAGCCAATTACCCCATGTGGGAATCAAACTCTCTACCTTGCGTCTGTAAGGTAAACAGCTTAACCATTATGCCAAACTCCCAACCCAAGTACTACAACTGCCCTACTCATTAAATCCCAACTGACTCTTAAATGCTTTCTCTCTAAATCAAGACTCACCAACAATTGTAGTGCTTTGTTGCACACAGATTCCTTTGTGGTTATCATTGTTACTTTAGTGTTGTGAAATGTATGCCTCACCTTCACAAGGCTACATTGATTGATATTTATCAATTTTGGTAATATCCTTGCCATTCTTTTACCTAATATAATCATGGTGTAAAATCAAAGTGTGCCCAATGTGTGAAGCCACATCTGAAGGGTCTTTATCTCTTTCAGTAATACAGCCACTGCTGCATTCTTCCAAGAAGTTGATAATTAATCCTACTTTGTAAAATATTATTAAACAAAACCTTCCACATCTTAGCTCTATCCCTGCCTAACTTCTGATTATCCAGAGAAATGCTGTCTGGTCTGGGAGACTTCCCTGTTTGTGTACCACTAAATTTTATTTCACCTCTTCCTGTTTTATCATCCTCCACTAACCTTGGCTTAACTAAGTCTTCTGTAAGTATTTCCATTTGTGTCTTTTCTTAGTTTGCCAGTTCTTTTGCTTTTTGCATATTTTTGTAATGTCGCTGAACACTGGAAAATCTCTGGTTATTTTTCTTATCATAGACTTCCTGAGTTTGGCTACAACTTTTTCTGCTCTTTGCTACCTAAGTAATTGTGCTAAAAAGTTTTGCACTCTAGAATTATAACTAATAGTGTCTTAACAGCAACATTTTTAAACTCATGCATACTGTCCAAATACCTTTTTAGTTTTCCTTTAGCATGTATCAATTGCTCCTCCTCTTGTTCATAGGTTGGTACTAGGCTATCGGCCCTAGGGCCTATACAAGCCTAGCCATAACAATTCCCTGGCTATTTCTTCCCACATTATTTACTTCCCTGGACCCCTGGGTGAATTTTCTTTCTCCCATCCAATCATCAAGGTTCCTTTTGAAGAGAGCCAAAGAGGCGCTCTGCTTTACATGTATGGGCAGTCTATTCGAGAGTCTGGAGAGTCTCTGGATCAGGAACCTATCCCTCCAGCATGTTTTTGTTTATTGTGATGACAAGGTTTAGATCCCTGGAGCGTTTGGCTTTGAGGGATTTTGTTTTCTTTAAGTGTAGTATGTCCAACAGCTCTGGGTTTGACATGGCCTTGTATGTTAAGCAGAGATCGCCTCTGAGTGGACGATGTGCGACAGAGTATAGCTGGAGTTTTTTAAGGTGGTCAGCATAGGGCACCCGCTTTAGACCTGTGATTCTTTTAGTGAGGTATTTCTGCGGCCTTTCCAGTTGTTGCAGATGTCTTGAGAGAGACATACCAAACTGGGTGTTGTATTCTGTAATGGGTCTAATGAGGGATGAGTACAGTGGGGCAATGACCTCCTTTTTTCTGGATGAAAAGCCCTTAGTGATGAGGTGTGCCACATAAAAGAATTTCCTAACTGTTGTGGTGATGTGGTTATTGAAGGTGAGACCACTGTCCACCTGTTTCCCCAAGTCTCTTATCACACTTTCGGTGTTTAGTGTACTGCCACCTATGTGGTAATTCATGGGTCCATGTTTTTTCCCAAAGGGTTAACTGTACATTTCTTGGCATTGAGCTTGAGCCCATGGCTCTAGCACCAAGCATGTTTTTGTAAGGCCCTTTTGTAGACTACCCACATCATTTGGGGATTCAATAATGGCTTCCAGTTTGCAGTCATTTGTGAACTTTGTTAGCCAGAGTCCCTTAGTGTTTGCCTGTACTTCAGAGAAGTAGATGCCAAACAAGAGAGGTCCCAGGACTGAACCCTGAGGTACTCCACTTGTCTGGAGCTGGATTTGGAGTCAGCTACTTTTACAGTGTGGGTTCTGTCAGTAAGCCAGTTGGCAACCCATCGAGTGATGTAGGGATTAATGCCCAGCTTAGTAAGTTTATCTGTGATTCAAGAGTGGGGGATGGTGTCAAAGGCCTTGGCGAAGTCCATATAGGCTGTGTGGACTGCCTTACTCTCATCCACGGCTCTGGAGACTGATTCGTAGAAGTCAATCGGGTTCAGGAGACAAGATCGGCCCATCACGAACCCAAACTGGGTGGGGTCCAGTGTTTTAAGGTTGCCAATGTTTTGTTTATAATTTCCATAATAATACATTCCATGGCCTTGCAGATCCGGCTGGTCAGACTGATGGGGTGGTAGTTCCCAGGATCCAAGGTGGATCCCCCCTTGTAGAGTGGGATAAATGTAGCTGTGCTCCAGTCAGTGGGCACGAAGCCTGAGGTGAGGGTATGATTAAACATGACACTTAGGTGAGGTGCCAGTTCATTTTGTAGTTCATGTAGTACACAGCCCGGGATGTCATCTGGCCCCATGGATGCTGTATTCTTAACTTTGGAGAGAGCGTTTTTTTACCTGTGTGACCGTTATTACCAGAATTTGGCAATCTTCCAGTGTTGAGATGGGCCATTTAGGGGGGTGAGAATGTGGTGAAGTTGGCACTGAATCGATCTGCCAGGATATTGGCAATATCCTTGGGGTCAGTATATTTAATGCTATTCTGTTGTAGCTCAGAGCAGATTTGAGCATTGCCATTTAGATTCTTGACATAGTTATAGAATACCTTGTGGTTGTCTTTGGAGCCTTTGACAATTTTATTTTCGTAACTAGCTTTGGAGAATTTTATGAGGGATCTCTGCTTCTTACTGAGGCTGGTAAGGGAGATTTTTGCATCCTGGGAGTTTCCTCTTTTCTGCAACAGTTTTTTCCTTTTGTTGTAAAGTTTGTTTATGGCAGGTGACCACCAGATTGGGTTCCTTTTTTGGAGGAGACCGTCTTGGCTCTATTTGGGATGGCACGATTTATGCATGAGTGGATGTGCTCGTACAGTGCCTTAGTGTAGGACTCAGCAGTCGAACTTTCAGTTCCCGTCTGCATGGGTGTCATGAAGTTTGTAACTTCTGACTTGAGTAGCATGAAGTTGGCATTGGAGAATTTTTTATGGAGGTTTCCTTACTGGGGCGTGGGGGTGGGATGTGGATGTTAAGGGTGATTAGCTTGTGGTCTGACCTGACCAAAGAGGGGGTGACCATAGTTGTGGAGCATCGATTTCTCATGTCGGTAATGACCAGGTCTAGGATATTGGAGCCCCTGGTGGAACTATAGATTAGTTGATCCAGGGCATTGGAATTTATGAATTCCAAGAACCGGTGGGCAAAGGTGTTGGTACACGAGTAGTTTTCCCAGTTAATGGCAGGGTAGTTGAAATCACCCAGTATTAGGGTGTTTGGTTGTATATTAATATTTCCCAGTATGTTTAGAAAGGTGTAGTGAGAATATTGGGGCATGGTGTGGATCTGTAGCAAGCTACAATTTGGATTGCAGACTTATCTAGTGTTAGTTGCCACTGAAGAATTTCAGACGCGTTGTGTTGGGTAACTAACCTGGTGGTGTGAATATCCTTGGTGAATATGGACACTCCTCCACCTTTAGTGTTTTGGTCCAGGTTTGGTGGCTGAAAAGTGTGGTAAGAGTTGTAGCCTGGTATTGCAGGGATGCTCTCTGGAGCCTTGACAGTAACCTGAATCCCAGGGGCGACAGGTGCAGACCATCTCTGGCAAAGCATCGTGGTCTGTCAATCATGTCATCCCAGGCAGACAGATACTGGATCTGAGAGATTTTCATCTTTTTTCTATAATACTTAAATTGTTGTCAACCCATGTACGTATTTTAGCATGCTTTTAAAGTCCATTTTCATTTTATTCTACTTACTAGCTGTTCCCTTCTGAAGTAATTTTGTTTTCCCTAATAACTAAAATTGTACCCAGTACCCACTCCTTATTCTTTAAATTCCTCTCTTTTTAGCAAATAACTAGCAGAGTCCCATTGTTTTATTTTTACAACATGATCCTGTATCTTTATCTTAGTTTTAATTAATCCATGTTCGGTTATCTTTTTTGGATGAAGCACAGTGCTCTCAGTTAAATGCACAAGCTGTTGTGTGTGATTTCTATCCAATGTAGCCTCAGTCATTGCATCTTGGAGAATGTTATGTAAATTCTTTCTGAGTTCCTGATCCTGAATTCACAACTTCCATAACAAATATTCTCAAACATTTCTTGCAAAATCTATTCTGTCATGATACATTTCCATTCTGCAGAGCCTCTGATGCATCACTGTTGGAAATGAGGTTCCAGTCCCAACTGATGCAATTTCACTTTTGCAGATGAGAATTCCAAACCACACCCATAAGCGATGTTCTGTGCTGAAAGCCTATTTCTCCCAAGTTCCATGACGGTAGGTTTAGGTGTTATATAAATACATACCACTGTAGCCTTCCCACTTTCTAACCACTTACTACCACAAATCTACCATATACTGTCCCATTTTTCCCTTTTTCTGTAACCATTGGGCCCGTCTGTCAGTCAGCATTGTTACTCCTGTTTTTCTTTGCCTTAATATTCTGCTGAATGTCCACCCTGAAATCCTTCCTTGTTAAATTCACATGCTGATTTCTGTCTAAATACACCTGCTGTAACATCGCCATTATCACTCTAGACTTCTTAAAACAATTCAGCACTTTTTGTTTTTGTCTGTACTTTGTAAGGGCATTGACATTCTATGTTAACATTGACAAGGAAGCAACGCTGAAAATAAAAAAGCTATTACTACCATGTATTTATATGTTTCCAACTTGCAACTTACATATACACATTAATGACTGGAAGGATGATTTTATATGCCGTTGCTTCTTTTCCACACATTTTGAGCCAGTGTCACATTTTGCCAAACTTTTGCTTCAGTCAAAATCGTCAAGAAAAAAAACAAACCTAAATTAATTTTTAAAATCTCCATCCCACATTAACTCACAGCAGCCAGAAAAAAATGTGTATGCAATTTCCAAAAAAGGGAGTCTAATCCACCATGGGAACAATTGCCTCAATTCATTCACTGTCCCCAGATATATTATCATCCTAAGGTTTTAAGTTAACCATGCTTATTTTCACGTTAGACCTGCATTCCCATTTGTGCAGTTTGCTGTTTGTTGTTATATTTTCTCTGCTCCTGAGCAGATGCAAGAAAACAGCTTGCATGCTTTTAATAAATATTAACTTTTTATTAAAAAAAAACATTATTAAGTTATCATTTAAGACGTAGCGAATGCACATTTCATCGTAAGTCTGGGTGTGACAAAGGTGGTGGAGTTAGAGGTCCAGCAGTTGATTGTAAAGTTAATATGGGGATAAGCAATCATGGCATACCCATAGAAATCTGAAAGATGAAGAGAAATTATTTAATAGTGTCTTGAAAGTGTGGAAGTATACTTTCATCCTGGAAGAAAGTGGTGGTGGTAGTTTTACCTAAAAAAGGAAAGATAATGCAAATTCTGCCTTGTATAGACCATTTTGGTTATTAAATCATGTCTACAAAGTATTCATGTTTATATTAGCAAAAGAGATATCAGGAGTATTGCTAAAACTGGTTACCTAGGTCATTGTGGGTTTTTGTAGGAATGTAAGACATTTAACTTTAGTAAAAGTTGGATGATTCAGAACGATACAGAGGACAAATAGATGCCATTACTGTTGTTAAGCCTGGCTGCAAAATAAATGTTTGAGTAAGTTGTGAATTTATATGTATAATAATGGCTAAATTTGCATGTCTCATGGACATAATTTAATTAATATGGAAGGTGTGTACAGGGTCTGAAGCAATGATAAACGTGGGGGATTTTTTGTGATAAGTTGAGTTCGTCTTAAGGAACATGGCAGGGATGTCTGCTTTCCATTTGTTTGAGATATATATATATATATATAAGTATAACATGCAAACATCCATGAATATTGGCAGAAAGGGAGACAGGAAAGAATAGTATTGGTTTACAGATGACACAATATATCTGACAAACCCCAAAAAAAAAATTCTCTGTGCTATATAATACTTTGAGACAGTTCCAGATGTTTTGAGGTTCTAAAGTAAATGGAGATGAGACAAAAGCTGTAGCTGTAAACCATTTGCCTGTGTCATCTAGCCATTCTCATACCTTTGTGAGGTGAAAAATGAAGTACCTAGAAGTCTGGCTTAAGAACTACTCATTAGTAAAAGCAAAGGAAATGTGGTAGGAAACTAAAAAGAAGGTAGCCCAAACATTAAGTGAATGGAAGTGCATGAATATGAATCTGTATAGCAATGTACAAGTTGTGAAATTTTTTGGTCCCCCTGAGTCTGTGTGTTGGTCAGATGTATTTTTGTCAATCTGATAATAAATTATGGCTAGAAGTGAATGAGAAATTGAATAATTTGGAGGGAAGGAAAGAGCCCTAGGGTTAAGTGGGATACGAAGATCTTGGTGATGGAGCAAGGGTTTGCTTGATTTAAAGATGTTTGTTAAGGATATATATAATATCCACATGTAAGCAGATGGATGTAAACCAAAATAGAAAGATATGATGAAGCATGGAGGGTTTTCCAGAGATAGTGAGAGGTTTGTTTTATTGGAAACAGTTGTTAATAAAAGCAACCATGTACAGTAAACTCTCCGTTAACCAGACCTTTCAAGCAAAAAAAAAAAAATCTAAGTACAGTGCAATTTACATGTGTTGCAGACACCCCCCCCCCCTGCAGAAACATATACCTTATGTTTTTAGAGTTTTAAAAAGGAAGACGGGAATAAATTCCTTCTCTCCCCAACCAAAGAACAAGTCAAACTAAACAAATAGTACAGGGTACACTATTAGTCAGGCCTATTTTTAATAGCAACTCTCAGGCAACAAGAAACTACAGTTGTCCGGCATCTACCAATCCCCATGGGTGCTGGTTAACCGAGAGTTTACTGTATAAAGTGTCATATAGTGTACTGAAAAATAAAAGTGTTAGGTTATGGAATAAGGAGATTTGGCCAGTTGGATTCCCCAGATAAAGAAAGTAGCAAGAAATAGAGAGACGTAAGTGAAGGAAGTTTTGAACTGAGGCATGGAAACAAATTACTCATGGGAAGAAACTGAGCGAGGAAGCAGAATAATTGTTTGGATTACATGAAAGGCTTAGGCAGCCATATTTGTTAATGATAGCAGAACATAGAGAGCAAGCAAGAGAGGAGTGTTAGGTGAGTGGCCACACCTGGTTGGATTATTTTTATTACATGGGTTTGGCTTTAAAAAAGGATAATTAATAGGGCATGTAGAATTACACACAATAGTTAGAAAATCAGTCAGGAACTCTGGCAGGATTAGATGAAAAGGTTGGATGAACAAATTACAAAATATTAATTAGGGAGTATTCAGGGCTTTAAATTACATCAAGAAGATTCAGGATAGTTTAATTTACATTTGTTTACCGGGAAATTCAAACTGGACGCAGGTCCTTTTTCAGCGGATGCCTGGGGAGAAAAGCTCCACATCATGTACATGATAGAGATACAAAGTTGCAGCAATAGTAAACAACATTACAGGTTGTTAACTTGCAACATTTTCTGTATATACTATTGATAATCAATATCTTGTTATTGTATTAAAGCTTGTCATTTATAATATTAGTAACAAAGTTGTCAGACAGGATGTTAAAGTATGTAAAAACGACTAGCTGTTTCTGACTGTGGTTAGTACTTGCGATAGTATAGTTGGGTTAAGAGTCTAGGTGGAGGGGGGGGGTAAGGGTGGGGGTGTTAGCCTGGATTAGAACAAGGACAAAGCCAGTGCAAATTTAAGTGGAATTTGAGTGCAGTCTTGAAAAGGCTACTGGAAGATAGAGGAGTTATAGAGGGTGGAAGATTGTTCCAAAGTTTAGATATGGTACATGAAAATATGGCTTCTCCTGCTGAGTTTTTGGGTTTGATAAGAGTGAGTGATTTTTGTTGCTTAATCTTAGGGGCTAGTGGAGTGATAGGGTTGGAAGGGAGGGGGATGTTAAGGGGGTGGTAAATAAGTGTATGAGCGTGGGTAAATTGATTAAAGTGAAGGAGTTGTGGGAGTTCTAGCCAGTTTACATGGAATTGTTTGCATAGAGATTTCTATGCTCCTGAACATAATTCAAGGGATCTTTATTCAGGTTCAGAGTAACTATTAGAGGTGTATTGGGAGTGTGAGGGGTAAACTGGTTGCATGCTTTTTGGGAGTGTTCTGAGCTAACAGAGTTTAACTACACATTACAAAATGCCGTGGGGCAGATGCTGAAAGAACAGATGGAAGTTGCTAAAGAGTAGATGCTACTAAATTGGAATTGAGGAGGTAGAATGCAACGGCATAAGAAGGCCTTATTAATTTTTATCGTTTTAGCATCCAGAAAAGGTGATAACCAGAAAGTGGAAGTCAATGGTTAGGCTGGCATTGAAAGATGTACTAGGTATTACAAAAGAAATAAGCAACTGGAGGGAGGCTTGTTAGATGGGAAAGAACAAGATGCACATCACTAAATGGAATGTGTGGTATCAATTCCTTCCAGGATGATGGGGAGAAAGTATATTGGGGAGGGTTGAAAGTGGTGTAAAATTAAGAGTATGTATTAAATGTCATCTAGGTTTATTTTTGGAAAATGTAGGTTTAAATGTGTACAACAGTTTATATAAAAGTGAATATGTAAAATCAGCAAGTATATAATTTGCTTGATTTTTGATCCATATTGTTTGATAAATTCTGAGTTCAATAAAGTTGTGTTAAAGATGGCCTGCAGGTAGAAAAGATTTTTTTATCTTATAAATCGGAATCCTGTGTAATTTAAAATAAATACAAAATGCAACAAATGAGTTATCTTGTCAGCCATAGCTTTTTCTATTACCTGTACTCCCAAGGTACCTCATTAACTGTAGTTAAGGGTTTTTGTCCACTGATTCTAATTTGTCATTTGTTAACCGGGTTAGTCCAACTGAGCCAGTGGTCAGTTTTCAGTGGAGAATCAAGGAGAAAAGCTCCAGACAGTTATTACAAAGTTACAAAAAAGAAAAACCTTGACAGTGAAGTTTTATGCAAACATTACAGTAATGTGCTTTACTTTATTTTGGAAAGGTTTTGATTGCCATAGGTTTGTAGCAGCTGAAATAACTTTGGAGAATGGTATGAAAACACAGTAGAAAATGCTTTAATTTGTAAGACTGTTATATATAAACTGAAGTCACTGTGAGAATTGCTGTTAACATTATTGTTAGTGGATACTTACTGAAGTCACGGTTTAAGCGATTGTTTTGTAAGTGGTAGTTATCCATGGGAATTCTCCAGAAAGTTATGATTGTATAGCTTTCAAATTGTTTACTGAAATTGCTTTGGAAAGTGACATGTTAATTCTGTACATTCTGTGCTGGTATCACTGTGAAATAACCAGGGTCAATGTGAAAAGCAGCTTTCATGTAATCTCTGTATTGATGTCTGATCCACATATTAGAGGAGTGTGTTTATCTCCCTCTTGTTTGTTTTCTTCATCTGTTGCCTCCTAACCATGAAGTCAACTGCAGCATATGTCGGAGCAATTAATCCTACCTGGGGCGCATATTCAGGTTTTATCAGTCTGTGCAGGTGAAGCTGGCTGTGGCAGATGAGTTTTGATTTCACTTTAGAAGTACTTCATGAGTGATGTAACATATGCACATTTACTTACGTGCATGTGTGAATGTTGATATGGGGGCATTACAAGTGGAAATTTACAAAATCCATGTGGTACATGCTGTGGAAGCTGATTGGGTGTGCCACTGTTCGTTTGAGAGTGCATTAAGACATTTTAAGATAAATGTAACTGTGTGTGGTAGTTGTGAATGCCATGACTGGCTCTAGGACAGCAAGGTTCCTGCACTATTCACGTAGCATATTTTATGGTTGAGTACTGCAGACTGAATGGAATACCACTAACCATGTTCAAGATATAGTGTGCAGTGATAGTGAAGTATATTTGTCCTTCTGGTATGTGTAGTGAATAAATACTGGGGGCAGAGTGCAGAACAGTACACATTTCCTATGTGGGGAATACTTAGTCTTATGGGGGGCTAGGAACAGACTTTTTTTCAAATTTGCATGCAAGATTAGGATATTGTAATGATTGTGGAAATTGTTGAATCTTATAGCAGAAGTACAGTACGTATGTAGCCTGGGGCGCTTTCTGTTTTGATTGCTGACCAGTAGGTATACTTAAGATAGTGCTATCTAGAAGTTCTTTCTTGCTTGCAGGTCTGCTTTTTTGACATCCATTTCTGTCTTTGTTTCAGTGTTCATTCTGTACCTCAATGTCTAGACTGCTCCAGGTTTAATAACTGTCGGGATTGCGTCAGGAACTTTGAATGTGGCTGGTGTGGAAACACTGATAATCCAACCATTGGCAGGTAATAATTCACATTTTGTAGCAAAGAGCTGACACCATCATTAGAGTAATTGTCTCTAGAGTTTGGGTATTATTTCTGAAAAAATGCAGATGCAGTCCTGTGCTTCCTTTATGTTGGCTGAATTAAGAAGTGTTTGCGGAATCCAATCAGAATGATATGATTTTTTAGAATCTTACACTTAAGTACGTGAAGCATGGCCAGGCCTTTTGGTGTAAGAGGATAAATCACTAAGAAATGCTCAAGTGACTGAAGCTCACTTAGTGGCTTGAGCACCCGCTGGAGCACCCCTGCTTGTGGGTGAATGGAAAGGAGGGAAGGGGCTGCACCTGTTGCTTCTCTTGGGGGGAGGGTCAACACGACAGGTGGAGCACATTTCAAAAGATTACACAAAGTACACCAGTTTCCCCTGATGAAGATGAGAGAAAAGTGCATGATGTGCTTGTTCAGAAGCTAGGTTCTCTTCTGGTTGATGTCACTCAGAAATGAATAATTGCACCATGTTTGTTGTTCATCTTCTCTGAAAAATGCTTACTGGTCATGCACAGCAGTGTTGTTAACTGTGTGTGTGTGTGTGTGTGTGTGTGTGTGTGTGTATATATATATATATATATATATATGTATATATATATATATATATATATATATATCAGCATCTGATTGTTTTTTGTCTCACTGGGAACAGGTGAGCTGGAGGACCACTCTTATCCTGTGAGGAACCAATTGGTCAACTGGCTGCTTAGAGGGCTGATTTTGAAACACCTTTGAGGAGTCAGTGCTGGTCTGTTAGCAGAAGAAAAATCAATTCATGACTTGCAGCTAAAGTTTAGTATTCTGTGTTATGGTGTGATCTTTGCATTCCTCTACCACCGTATATTCACTTTTTGCTCTTAATAGATTTACTTCTGGCTAAGGATCATAGGTTTTATTCTGTTGTTGTCAACTTTCTTGATCTGACGGCAGTGTTTGGACACAATTGATTATGTTATCCTGCTGGAACAATTGAGCCATTACTGTGTTCTTTCAGAGGTTGTATAAAGTTGTTTACATCCCACCTCTCAGAATGCACACACACACGGTTATTTTGGGTGTAAGTTCTTCTTCACCCTCCTCTCTGAACTGTTTAGCACCACATGGTTCCATCTTGGGCCTTCTCCTTTTTACTGTATGTCTGCTTCCTGGATGATCTTATTTGAAGGATAGTTTTGCATTATCCCCAGTATGCTGTTGACATGCAGCTTTATGTCCCCTTATTTCAGTAGTGTGCAATAGCTTTGAATTCCTTGGTAGACTGCATGGGTTTCATCCATTAGTAATTGCTCCTTGAGATCAGCTTAAACTTGCTACAGCTAAAAAGTTGCTGTGACAATGCATGCTGATCTCGTGGACTGAGATTTTCATCCCTTGATACCCCCCCACTGAGTGTATGATATTGGTATTGTACTTAATTACAGACTCTCACTGTGCCAGATTTTAAGTCATCATGCTTTCACCTTAAGAACATTTCCAAGTTAGAACACATTTTACCTGCATTGTCTTTGTTGTACCTTGACTACTGCTGCTGCTTATAGTTGGGAGTGCTGAACTGTAAACTTGATTGCTTGTAGCTAGTCTAAGCCTCTGTGGCCCTGTTAAGTAATACTTCATGTTACCAGTATATTGCATCAGTTCTGTGCCTTCTGTGGCTGCCTGTATGATATCCTCTACAAAGCTGCTGCCTTACATATTTTGCACCACCCTGCATTAGTCATCCTGTTGAAAGAGTTGCTGTTGACTTAACTGTCTTGCTCATCCCCTCCATGCTAGCTTCCAGGGGGTTCTGATTGTGCAGCTTGAAGCCTCTGGGATTTCTTTCTTTGTCTTTCAGGCATATCATCTTTGAACTTGAGGTCCACTTGTTTATTTATTTATTACATTTCTTTACCGGGAAATTCCGACTGGACACATGTCCTTTTTCAGCGGAGGCCTGGGGAAAAAAGCTCCACAGAATAACATGGTAGATGGTAAACAATAACAATCAAGGTGTTTATTGTGTTTCACTGTTGCAGTCATTACTCTTGGGTTATCCTGCTGACAGGCTACCCTCAATCGGCCAGAATTCCAAAGTGTAGGTCCGGCGTTGGTTGCGGTCGCCTCTTCCCTGAAGTCAGTGCTCCAGGGGTATAAAAGATGCAGCCAATGCCATTTTCTTCAGTCTTTCTTGCCACGTGGTGCCCGAAGCAAAAGCAGTTCGCAAGTGCCGGTTAGCCGATTCCTGAGATTTTCAAATCCGAATTTCAGAACCAAAGTCTTCTTAAAGCTAAGTACCCCGCTGGGGAAACTTTTTTCTTGCTCCAGACTGATGTCAGAAAAAGTTAACAATTGTATTTCTTGTGGGAAGCAAATACCTCATAAGGATTGTATTCCTTGCCTAGGCCCTGATCACAACGTTGCTAGCTGTCGGTTTTGTGCTAGATTTAACCAACGCACTATTAAGCGTCGGTTGGATTTTGCATTTCATTACTTTGGCCGAAGATTTAACTATATAATGCCGTCGGAACAGCTGATGACCGGAGTTTACAAAAAACGCAAGGAAAAGGATAGGCATCCTAGGTCCAAAACTGACGACGAGGCCTCCGCTAGACCAGTCGCCGGTTCTCGGTGAGGCGCTTTCACAGCCCCTGGCACCCGCTACCTCAGAGCCACAGGCCGCTTCTGACTCCTACGTGGAGCCGACTGGGCCTCTGGATACTCAAGGTATTGGACACTGAAATCATTCCCTCAGATGGGTCCGGAGCCGCTGAGCAGGCATAGGCTTCTGAGGGTGTCTTCAGACCTACACAACTATATATTAAGCCATCTTCAGCTTCAAAGACTAAAGCAGCTCTAAAGACAAAGAAACAAGTACAACATTCTCCTTCTCAGACTTCCATGCCTAAAAAACAGATGCTCAAAATGGCCGAAGACCTAATTTCTTTGATCAGGGGTTCCCATCCCCCTCCTGATAAGAGGCTTAGGCAAGAAACAAAGTATGATTCTTCTGATCAGGTTTCTATTTCCTCTGATTCCTCTTCCGAACATGATTACTCCATGCTTCCCTATGAGGATTCTGATGCTGAAGAATCCATTCCTTCAGCCTCTCCTCCTGAGGATTATTCTTTTAGGGAAACCCTGCATACCATTAGGGAGCATTTCCACTGGGAGAGCCAAGATTATTCTGAATCTAAGAAAAGGCTCAGAGACTTTCTGCTACTTCCTCAGCACAGACCCCTTGCTATTCCACCTGTTCTAGACATTGTAGATGATGTATTTTCAGAGTCCAGCCTGTCCCCTGACTCTTTGCCCCCTGCACCTGCTAAGCCCGACAGATACTACAGGGTCCCGGATTCTCATAAATTACTATATAAAAACCCGCTGCTGACCCAGAAACTATCTCTCAGGGTCCCAAAGGGGTTAAAGCTTCCACTGCAAAAAACCCTGTCCCCTCTGATAGGGATTCTAGGACTCTAGACAGATGGGGGAAAAAGTTTACACTTCTGCTACTTTGGCTGTAAGGGCTTTAAATTGTCAGTTTCATATGCTTAAATATCAGCAATATTTAATGTCACTGCTTAAAAGAAATTTTTGGCAAATACTGAATGTTCAGAGAACAAGGAAATGCAGGATTTATTGCATGCAGCTGAACACGTGGGGAAGCATACTTTGCAATGTGGTTATGATTCACTGGAGGACTCTTGCAGGGCCGCTGTTACAGGTTCTGTTATTAGAAGGAATGCTTGGTTAAAGGAACAGAATCTGCCTGATCATGTTCAAGCAAAATTATTAGATGCTCCATTACAGCATGATATTTTGTTTGGTACTAAAGCAGAAGAGGTGTTGAAAATAATGGAAGATAAAGCAAAATCCATGCAGACAGTAAAGGATTTCTTACAGGTACAGCCACCCAGGTTTAGCAGGAACTGGCTTTCAAAAAATTGGTCCTTTCCAGTGTCAGACAGACCACAGAGAGGCAAATACAGGCACCCCAGTGGCAGATCTCAGCCCCAAGGCTCATACAGGCCTAAACAATGGGGTGCTCCTACCTCCAAAAGCGGAGAAGACAAATCACAACCTTACAGGAAACAGTCCCAATGACTTTCCTCTGCCAGATCCAAGCACTTTTCTTTTGACAGCCCCCTTAGGGGGAAAACTAGCACTTTTTTCATCAGATTGGCAAATGGTTACCCAAGACAAATGGGTCCTGAACATAGTGTCCCAAGGCTATAGGTTCAATTTTCACACCCTTCCAAGGTCAAAAGGTATGCCAGACCTGCCACACAATCAATGGGCAGAGGCACAAAAACAAATTACAACCCTCACGGACATGAGGGCCATTCAACAAGTACCACAACAAGAGCAGGGGCAAGGATTTTACTCCAGACATTTCCTAGTGCCCAGAAAGGACAAAACCTGGAGACCAATACTGGACCTGTCTATACTAAATACGTTTCTAGAAGTTCCAAAATTCAAGATGTTGACTCTACAGTAGCTACTGCCCATGCTGGGCAAGAAGGCTTGGCTCGTAACTTTGGACCTAAAAGAGGCATACCTGCATGTCCCAATCAGACAATCTTGCAGAAGATACCTGACTCATAGCTAGCTCAGTGCACTACCAATTCTCTGCACTGCCCTTTGGCTTATCTACTGCGCCCAGGGTCTTCACAAAATGCCTGGCACCAGTAATTGCATTTTGCAGACAAAGAGGAATTCAAATATATCCCTACTTGGACGACTGCCTAATTCAAACAGAGAACAAAGACATTCTTCTAACGCATCTGGCGTTTGTAAAAAGATTACTAATTCGCCTAGGGTACACAGTAAACGAAAAGAATTCAAAACTAGTGTCCTCTCAAGAGTTAATATTCCTGGGTGCAAGCTTAAATACAACTGCTCAGATGGCTTATCTCACGCCAGACAAACAAAAGCAACTGACTTCTTACTTCAAGAAATTGGCAACAAAAACCCACTTATCTGCAAGGAAAATCCTGCAGGCCTTGTGTTTCATGGCATCCTGCATTCTACTAATTCCATATGCCAGACTGCATATGAGGAAACTACAATGGTATCTAAAAAGTGTTTGGACTCGGCATTACCACAGCCTGGAGACAGTAATTGCACTCATTCCCTGCCTGCAACAGGAGTTTCAATGGTGGGCAGAGGCCTGTTACCACAACAAGGGCCTACCATTCAGTTTACCCACAGCCAGACAGACACTGACAACGGATGCATCAGATTATGCCTGGGGAGCCCATATGGCAGGAAAATGTATTCAGGGCACATGGCCTGCAAACCAGATGCATCTTCACATCAATCAAAAAGAGATGCTAGCTGTTCAAAATGCCCTGACAGCTTTCAAGGACCTGCTTCATCCAGGACAGCTACTGATAAAGGCAGACAATACTACGGTCATGTGGTACATAAACAAGCAGGGAGGCACACATTCCTACCCCCTCTGCAGACAAGCAATGATCTTATGGGACACAGCATTGACTTATCAAGTTCACCTGCAAGCACAATTCCTGCCAGGAAAAACAAATACACTGGCAGACGAACTAAGCAGAAACCTCATGGATCCCCACGAATGGAAACTAGATCCACAAGTCTTCAGCATGATAACAAGGAAATGGGGATGCCCAGACATAGATCTATTTGCCTCCCCTCACATCTGCCAATTGCAGAGATTTTGCACAAGGATTTATCACAAGCAAGCATGGAAAGTGGACGCGCTATCCTTCAGCTGGAAAAATCTAACAGTATATGCCTTTCCTCCACTGCCTCTCCTTCCCAGGGTACTCCTAAAGGTCAGACAAGAGAAGCCAAAAATGATATTGATTGCACCAGACTGGCCACGCCAGCACTGGTACCCAATCCTAAAGAGCTTGTCTCAAGGTCCAGCATGGGTATTGCCTCAAACGTCTCACTTGCTGACCCAACAAAGCAATCGGATTCTGCACAGCCAACTCAGGACCTTAAATCTGGCAGCATGGCGGATAATGTAGCCATTCAGAACACTCCTCTTTCAAAAGCTGTTATGGATGTTATTTTTGAGGCCAGGAGGCCCAGTACTAGAAAATCTTATGCAGAAAAATGGAAGAGATTCTGTTCTGGGAACCAGGAACAAGGCATTGACACGTGTGTACGAAATATCCCTCAGATTTTACAATACCTAACTGAGATGCTGAACAAAGGCCTTTCCTTCTCATCAATTAAGATTCATGCCTCTGCCATTTCAGCCCATTACAATACTGAACCACCTATCTTTTCTCATCCTTTAATAAGGCAGTACCTCAGAGGGGCCAAAAACATTAGGCCTCCAAGGAGAGCACCAATTCTGGCCTGGGACCTCAGTTATGTTTTGCAAAAACTCACACTGCCTCCTTTCGAGCCAGCCTCAACAGCGGATATAAAATTCTTATCCTGGAAAACAGCTCTGCTCCTAGCAATAACCTCTGCAAGACGAGTCTCTGAGTTACAAGCACTCATGGCTGTGGAACCTTTTACCATTTTTCATCCAGACAGGGTTTCTCTGAGGTCAAACCCAACATTTATGCCTAAGGTGGTGTCCAGTGTGGCCCTCCACCAAACCATTGCTTACCTTTTATCCAAATCCACAGAACAAGGGTGAGAAAATTCTGCATTCTTTGGACATGCACAGGCAGTTACGCTTCTACTTGGACAGAACTAAAGCTTTCAGAAAGACTGAGCAACTTTTAGTGTCATATGCTGCAGGATCACAAGGAAAGGCTATCTCAAAACAGACTATTTCTAAATGGATAGGCCATTGCATCTGTTTCTGCTATTTTCAGCATGGCAAATCAGTGCCTAAGGGCATTAGGCCTCATTCTACCAGAGCAGCAGCCACTTCAGCAGCCTTCCTCAGAGGAGTACCAACCAAAGATATCTTAGAGGCTGCAACTTGGAGTTCAGTGCACACTTTCACAAAGCACTACCACTTACCTCTTTACTCTAAGTCCAGAGCAGGCTTTGCCACTGCAGTTCTGTAGGGCCTCATAGCCTCTCCTAATCCTATTTAGCCCAGCCACCCATCCTCAGCTTTGGGATTCAACCCAAGAGTAATGACTGCAACAGTGAAACACAATGAACATAGTACAGTTGTGTACCTACCATAAATGTAGATGTTCGAGTGTAGTCACTGTTGCAGTCCAGGTTACCCACCCACCATCCCTCTTTTCTTTGCTGGGACTTATCTGTACTTCTCTATCCTGTACAGCCTATGTGGTGTATTTGCTTGTAGATGAAGGAAATGTTATTTTTGTGCATGTATTTTTATTGGCATATTTTGACAGCCTACCAGTTTGGGGCACCTGACATCTGGGGCAAGAAAAACTGAAGAAAATGGCATCGGCTGCATCTTTTATACCCTTGGTGCACTGATGTCAGGGAAGAGGCGACAGCTACCGACGCCGGACCTAGACTTTGGAATTCTAGCCAACTGAGGGTAGCCTGCCAGCAGGATAACCCAAGAGTAATGACTGCAACAGTGAATACACTTGAACATCTACATTTATGGTAGGTACACACAACTGTACTTTTTCAGAAGGTTGTCAGGTCTTGCCCTGCAGGACTGCCAGTCACCAAGGACTGTTTTTTTGAGGAGATCGAAATCTGGGTCTGTACTGTGTAGCTACAATTCATCAGCTTTGAACACTCCACTGTTGAGATTCAAAACCCAAGACAAATTCCAGTATCAGCAGCAATCCTTCCAAGACAGCTACAACTTCATACCAGGATCTAGTAAACTGAACTGCCTGCATTTCCAGAGAGGGTCACTAGTAGTTAAATGTACATATTTTTTTTTTCATTTTAAGTAGAACTGCCACATAAAATAGTTTGGATTTTAGAATTGGTCTTTTGGTATACTTCTAATCTTTTCTAGTTGACCATCAAGAACAATATCAATTTTGCTGCCTTGCAGGATGTTTTCTTGCTGTTCAGAATGGAATTAATGACAGTCATGCTGTACAAAAACTGGCCAATAACTGGTGTTTAATAACCTGGTAGCATATTGCATATTCATATACTGTCAGCAGTATGTTATTGTGCAATGTGAACAGTTTATTATGTATTTATTTGCATTTGTTTACTGGGGTAGTCCACTGGGCTGTATGAGCCTATTTTCCCCAGTGCTCCTGACCCAGACGGCTGTCCTGCTGTAAACTTGGTATTATCTCTTCTCACGGCTCCCACCCTGAAAGGCTCACACAGTTAGGTCTGCATCTAGTTGGGAATTATTTTAAAAAGAAAAATGGACAGCCACACTGGTCTACCCTCAATAACACACTTAACTAAGGATCTGAAGTAGGAGATTCATTTGTCTGCAACCTGTGGGTTATGGATCCGATATCGGATCCGAACTGGCATGGTTTACCAGCTATGGATCCAAGCTCTCAGCTCCTCCCCTCACCCCTAATGCCCTGCTCTACCCTCATGCACGGATCTCGTTTGCCGCGCATGGTGACCAGATTGTTTTTCCAGCTCTCCAGCTAAGTGATAGTTTCAGTGCTTAAATTGAAAAATTTTAATAATTTTTTGGTTGATTTGTGTGAAAGTGTAGGTTTCCCTTTTTGTATCTTTACTTTGTTTAGAGTTTAATCTAAAATTTATATCCCTCCCCTCGCTGGTAGCGTAGTGTGTGTGTTGGGCCTGTGAGTGATTTTTGTTTTAGTTACTTACCTTAGTTATAGTAACTGTTATTTGTTAGCTTGGGATGTCTGAGCAGCCCAAGGCTGTTTTTTCTAAATGCTCCGAGTGTGGCCATAAGCTTTCCCCAGCTGATGGCCACACTCGGTGTGTTAGATGCCTGGGGGTTGCACACCTCACATCTGGATGTTCCATTTGTGCAGGGTTCAACCCCAGGGCATTGAAGGAGCGGAGGTCCAAGCTTGTTTTGGCGGGCCTTTTGCCGCCGGACTCGGCTCCGACCTCCGCTCCTTCGGGGGTAACCGTCTCCACGGTTATTCCCTCTCCGGCTCCCCCTCCTCCTCCTGGGACTCAACCTCCCGCTTCTGGTTCGGAGGAGAGGGATGCTAGAAAAAGGGACCGGAGGGAGAAGCACCATAAGCGGTGGGCCGAGACCTCTGTTTCGGCCCCGCCAGCCAAGCGGGCTTCTCCCGGCTCCATTGTCGGCTGGATCTCCTCCTCCTCGGCTCCGGTCTCCAGTGTGTTTTTCACCGGGACCTGAGGAGGAGGAGACCCGATCTCCGTCGAGGCTATCGAGGAGGCACTCGAGGCCTACCTCGGTAGCCTCGTCGAGATCAACGTACAGCCTATCGGATGCTGATCTGGACGGATGATGAGAAGATTCATCCAGGCCCAGATGCAGATGGGAGTGCTCTTGCCTCCCCATGGGGAGCTCGACCCCTTTTTCAAGCCGATTGCTCCTTCTCCGACCCGCTACCGGGTTCGGAGCAGTTGGAGCCGAGCAGCCGGGCGGGGTGGGTCGGCGCCGATAGTACTTGGTACCGGATCCGACCCTGCCCTCGAGTGCATCGGATCCGACCTCTCGGAGCCTGGATCCGAGCCTCGGATCCGGGGGGATCAGTGCTCCTTCGGTGCTGTCTGTGTCGGAGCGCACTGTCGCCGGATCCGGCGCTCGGCGCCGGCTCCGATCCACTCTTCGGATCCGAGGGGGAGCCGATTGTCGGATCCTTTGGTCAAGGTCGGCTCCCCTTCGGCCTTTGATGTAGTGGAGAGGGCCCTTTTGAGGGTCTCCGGACCCCCGGCACTTGTTTCGGCTCCGTCCCGCGCTCCCTCTGCACTGGGTCAGGCTTCCACCATCTGGCCCTTGGGCCAGCCCGCTTCTGTGCCCCAAGCTGTTCCCCTGGAACAGGTTGCTGCTTGCGAGGAGTCCTCTGACAGCCCCCCAGAGGATGTTCCTCGCAAGCATACGTGCAAAAGGAGGCACATTGACTCCCCCGAGTCTCTCACGGAAGACACGGATTTGGAGGAAGGGGAAGGCTCTCCACGGTCACCCCCCGAGGATGTCTCATTTGGGGACATCATGGAAATGCTCCGTATAAGGGGGGGGGTGGTCTGCCCCCAAGTCTTCCTCGGACGAGTCCGTGTTCTTGGAGGCATTTGAAGCGGGCCAGTCTACCTCTTGGGTGTCCCCTCCTGCCGACCCCCTGGTGGACCTCATTACCACCAGGGCGTGGAAGGAACCGGACACCGTGGAGCCAATCCCTAAGAGGCCCGACAGGATCCTCAGCCCACCGTCTGACCGTGCCCATTGGAGTAAGGGGCCTCCGGTAGATGCCATGTTGACGGCCACCAAGAGGGAACTTGCACAGGAGAGTCCCTCAGTCCATCCCCCGAGCAAGGAGTCTCGGATGATGGACCGCTTGGGGAAGCGGATGTTTAGTTCGGCGACCTTCTCGGTAAGGGCGCTGAACTACCTGGCACATGTCATTAGGATGCAGCGAGATCTCATTAAAGAATACGCTGCATCTCCCCCAGAGTCCATGTCGGAGGAGGACAAAGTGCTGCACTCCACCCGCATGGCCACTCTTAGATCAGTTACCAATACCTTTATGCGGCTACTCTCCCATGCTACGGAAGGCGCCTCTAGAGCCGCAGGGGCAGGTCTAGTCACTAGACGTCAGGCCTGGCTCCGTCATTGCGATTTCTCTGAGCCCTTCAAAGCGTCATTTGCGAACGCCCCCTTTGATGGTTCTGCCCTCTTTGGCAAAACCGTTCGCGACACTTTGACCCAGAGCGAGAAGGACGGGAAGACGCTGTCTGCCGTTGGAATCCGCTTCTCTGCACCCCAGAGGCCCTATTCTAGGAACCAAAAGGGTCAGAATAAGATGTGGTTCCGGAAGTCGCAGCAATCCCAGCCTGCTCCGGGCAACCAGTCCTTCCGTGGCAGAGGAGGATAGGGAGGACGCCGCCCTAGAGGCAGAGGGGCTCCCAGGAACTTCGGGTCCAGAGAACCCTTCTCTGAATGGCCCGCGCAGCAACCCTGAGGGGTTGCCCGGCTGCTCCACTCTGGAGGCAGTCGGGGACGTTCGGGGCACCTAGCGGCATGGGAGTCCATAACATCAGACCGCTGGGTTCTCCAGATCATATCCAGAGGATACCGCATCCCTTTTCGTCACTTACCAAAGTTGAAGTCCCTCCCAGACGTTCCACCCGGTCAACGGGAGGCGCTTTGGCAGAAATTGGCCATCTGCTAAAGAAAAGAGCCATCCAGCCCATCCCCAGACCAGATCGGATCAGGGTTCTACTCCAGGTTCTTTTTAGTGCCAAAAGGCGGGGATCTAAGACCAATTTTAGACCTTTCTCTCTTGAACCTGGCAGTTCCCAAGGAAAAATTCGAATGGTCACTCTGCAATCTATTCTCCCCTTCCGGGAGAAAATCACTGGATGTGTTCTATAGACCTCAAAGATGCGTACTACCACATCCTAATGGACAGGCTCAGGAGGTTCCTCCGCTTCGGCTGGGAGCCAGTCACTACCAGTTCGGGTCCTTCCCTTTGGTCTCACCACAGCCCCAGGGTGTTCACCAAAGTATTAGCAGTGGTAGCGGCCCACCTGAGGCTTCAGGGGTGCAGGTCTTCCCTACCTGGACGACTGGCTCCTTACCGCCCCAACAAGGCATCTACTACTATTGGCGCGAGACTCCTTTCTCCATCTTGCTCCCAATCTGGGCATTACAATAAATACAAAGAAATCCAACCTGGCCCACACAGCTCTTAGATTTTATAGGGGCCAGGTTAGACACAAGGAGTTTAAAAGCCTTCCTCACTGCGGACAGAGTTCAAAATCTGCAGCTCCAGGTGCGGGCCATTCTCCACTCAAGTTCTGTTCCGGCGGAGTTGGTCCTGAGGGCTCTAGGGTCCATGGCGTCTGCTATAGCACTTCTTCCTCTTGCCAGGCTCAATATGCGCATCCTCCAGTGGACTCTCTTAGTACAGTGGTCATACCTTGCTCTCCCTATGCATCATCCCATTGCGATCAGCAAGGCTTGCAAGCGGTCCCTCCTGTGGTGGCTTCACTCCCCAGATCTCCACGGAGGCCGCCCATTTTGTGCTTCTCCCCCTCTCGCCACGGTGACCACGGACGCCTCCCGCCTCGGGTGGGGGGGGGCATTTTGCGGGCCGGACAGTCCAAGGCACGTGGAACGATTCAGAGACCTTACTGCATATCAACGTTCTAGAGATGAGAGCAGTGCTCTTAGCGTTGCTAGCACTTCAGGACTTTCTTCCCTTGGGAACAATTGCGATTCAATCGGACAACATGTCAATAGTCTGGTACATCAACAAGCAAGGGGGAACGAGGTCTTACCCTCTTTGTCGAGAAGCCATGAGAGTTTGGGAATGGGCAATCTCCACCAACCGCTTTCTAATAGCAACGCACATTCCGGGTCGGTCCAACATCCTGGCGGACAAGCTCAGTCGCACCTTTCTGACCCCTTACGAGTGGTCTCTCAATTTTCAAGTAGCGGAACGCATATTCGCACGGTGGGGAACTCCTTCATGCGATCTTTTTGCCTCTCCCTCAAACACCAAGTGCGACAGTTTTTTCGCTCTGATACCTCCTCCAGGAGGTTCTCCAAGAGACGCTCTGGTGCATGCTTGGCCACCCGGTCTTCTGTATGCTTATCCACCCTTGCCTCTGATGCTCCAAGTTCTTCAGAAAGCCTCTCGGGTGGGTTGCAGAATGATTCTCATTGCTCCGTTTTGGCCTCGACAGATCTGGTTCCCCTTCCTAAGGTCTCACTCGGTGAATCCTCCTTGGATTCTAGATCCCATCCTGGATCTGATATCTCATCCATCCTGCATATCTCCTCCGAACCTGGACAACCTGAAGCTGACCGCTTGGCTGCTCCAGTTCCACTCTTGATCAGGACTCCCGGTATTTCGTCCCCTGTTAAGGTGATCCTGGTGGCAGCTCATAAACCGTCCACTAGGAAAGTCTACCGCAGCAAGTGGAAACGGTTTTCTTTGTGGGCGGAGCGGCAAGGCCTGAATCCCTTCACAGTTCCTCTCCCCTTAGTGCTTGATTTCTTAACCACTCTTTTTAACGATGGTGCCGGCAGTTCCACAGTCAAAGTACAACTGGCGGCAATTTCACATTATCACATTGGTCATGACTCTAGTCCACTCATGTCAGCCAAGTTGTGTAAAATTTTCCTTAAAGGTACTTTCCTTCTCAGGCCCCCTGTAAAACAAGCGGTTCCTCCCTGGGACCTTTCCTTAGTTCTCCAGGCCTTGACCGCCCCCCCCTTTGAACCAGCGGCTACGGTGGATCTCAAATTCTTGTCTTTCAAGATGGCTTTTTTAGTAGCCATTACATCGGCCAAGAGAGTTTCAGAGCTCCAAGCATTAGCAGCTAAACCTCCTTACTTGGTCTTTCATCCGGACCGTGTTTACCTCAGGACCAACCCGTCCTTTCTTCCTAAAGTAGCTTCTGAAGCAAACATTAATCAATCCATTAACCTCCTGTTTTCTTTCCTAAATATGAAAACAAAGGTGAATACAAGCTTCACTCCTTAGATGTTCACAGGCAACTTAGATTTTATCTAAACAGAACGGCTGGTCATAGGCAATCCGACCAGTTGTTCATTTCCTTTGCTAAATTTAATTTGGGCAAGCCAATTTCTAAAGTCTCTCTGTCTCGCTGGATTTCACAGTGTATTTTATTGGCTTATCAAGCTTCAGGAAGGCCCGCACCGGAGGGTGTACACGCCCATTCAACCCGGTCAGTATCTACCTCAGCAGCCTTTAAGGCTAGGATTCCTCTAGATGATATTTGTGCAGCAGCCACGTGGGCTTCATCTCATACTTTTATTTCCCACTATAAGTTGGATCTTGCATCTAGGGGTAGAGCATCCTTTGGCTCCGCGATGCTCCGGAATATCCTTCCATGATGGCCGCCCAAGATTCAGGTAGCTGGGGACTCTGTCCCACAGGTTGCAGACAAATGAATCTCCTACTTCAGATTTAGAAGTTATGTACTCACCATAACGTTCCATCTGAGTAGGTGTATTCATTTGTCTGCAACCATCCCGCCCTCCTATCCCCCTGGCCTTTCAGTTTCCTGCATATTATGTGTTACCCTTTTCAGGGTGTTCTTGCTGTTGGCAAACTCGATCTGAGGTCATGAGGGTAGAGCAGGGCATTATGGGTGAGGGGAGGAGCTGAGAGCTTGGATCCATAGCTGGTAAACCATGCCGGTTCGGATCCGATATCGGATCCATAACCCACAGGTTGCAGACAAATGAATACACCTACTCATATGGAACGTTATGGTGAGTACATAACTTCTAATTACTACGTTTTCTGAAGTCTTTCTGCTTAAACTGTTTAATTCAGCCGTACTGGGTCAACAGCACCAAACTTCCCAGCCCTTAAATAAGGCTCCTAATGTAAAAAGTTCCACCAAATTGTACTGTTGAAGTTGCTGTCTGTGTTTAAACACAGAACATAGATTGGAATTTAAAGCAAGTGCAAAAGCAAGAAAAAAGCCTCTTACTTTAATCATAGGCTCTGAGGATTCCTCTGGTGCGGTTAAGCCCTGCTCTGTTCGCCCTCCGGGCTCACTTTACACCCCTCCCTGCCCCCTGTTCCCACCCCCCCCAGTACCGCTAAATTTATAACCCCTCAGACACACCCCTCCCTCCTCCTTCACTAACCATTAACAGGAATTAATTTATAACGCACCCCTACCACTATCTCCCCACTTACTGTTACACCTATGTTGCCTACCTACCAGGAGTATATTCCTCCCATTATGTCTCTAATACTTACCAAGTCTTTTAAAATACCATCTCTACTCTACACCCTACCTTTACTAGTCACCCTTTATTCTCCCACCATCTATGAAAACCAATCCCTTATAAGATTCAACCATCCCAAACGCCTTGCTACCATCCCAGTGTTCTCAAACCATTCTGCCCATTCATTCATGTCCATCAACACAAACTTATTTACCCCTGCTGACACCTACCCTGTTACACCCAGATATGTTAACACCAAAACTAAATACTACCAAAAATCGATAAGTAAATTTCTGAAGTGCATAGATAGTTTGCCCTACACGCTTACTATTGATGGGGATATCCACCCCAACCCTGGGCCACCATCCCTAGACAACACCAACTCTAATCATAACAGCCCAAACATAAGACAAAGCCTAAATAGACACCCAAACTCTTTTGACCTGCTACTTAAACATTAGAAGCATCAGCAATAAGGTCCACAACCTTCATGCCCTCCTGACAACCTATTCCCCTGATATACTTTGTCTCACCGAAACATGGTTAAAACCAACCACGCCATATAATGAAATTCTACCTCCAGGGTATAATATACTCAGGCTAGGTCGTACTACGAGGAAAGAGGGGGGGGTTGCTGTTCTCTCTAATACTACCCTAAATGTTACTCTAGACAACTTTTAACCACCTACATTTAACAAAGCAGAAGTTATGATTTCCAAAATACAAATAAATAAAAACAAATGTATAAACATAGTATGTGTCTATATTCTCCCAGGTAATAACTCGGGGACCCTAGAAGACATCCTCTACTGGCTATCCAGTGCCTACCCCCAATAGACTATCGTTCAAGGGGACCTCCGTATAGTTTGGAATACCTGCACTGCAGACACCCCAACCATCCACGTAAACTTACATGGTTTTACACAAACTATAACCTCCCCTATTAGGATCAGCAAGCTTAACAATAAAGAAAGTATCCTGGACTGGATACTAACTAACAGCCCCCACCACATGTACAAATCAGGTACTCTCCCTGAAGATCTAAGTGACCATTTCTTAACATATACTATTAGGCATAAATTTGAATGTCCACATCTACCCACATATAAAACAATAAGAAATAACAAAAACTTCAACCTTAATAAATTCAAAGAAGAACTTAAATTATGCAATTGATCAATTCTAAAATGACTACCACTAGATGAGGCAGTAACACACTTTAATAACACATTCCTGGCCATCCTTGACAGCCATACACCTGCACGCTCTATTAGAATTAAAACAAAAGTTGCCCCCTGGCTCACTAAAGAAACCAAACTAAAGATCATCCAAAGAAATAATGCCTGGAACACCTGGCGCACCTCTAAAGCTCCACAAGATCAACTCAAATTTCGGCAATATAGGAATGATACAAAAAAATCCATATTAGACAAAAGAAACTATTTCTGCCATCTACAGCAGAAACACCACAACAAGCCACAGAAGTTCTGGGCAGGTATTAAACTCCTCCACCCAGGACAATCCACTACTCCAACCCCTTCAGCCCCTACCCAGAAATCAACAGAGTCCATTGCCAACACCTTCAGCAGTTTCTTAATTGAAACCAGTCAAGCCTTTGCTAACAAACTTAAACCCACGTGTTTTAACGCTAAAACCCTTAAACCCAGTGACAGTCTCTCCTTTAGCTTCCAAAAAGTTCCAACTTCACTCATTAGAGCCCAGCTGATCTCCTCTCTGCAGACCACCTGCAAAAAGCTGCTGATGTCCTAGCATACCCTGTCATTATTTTGATAAATAGAACCATAACTGAAGCCTCTATCTGGAAAATATCCTATGTCATAACACTTCATAAAGGTGGCAGCTCCATTGAACTGTCAAACTAAAGACTAATAGCTATCTTTCCCCTCTGGCTAAAATTATGGAAAAGTGTATCCATAAACAACTCTTACACTACCTTATTCAAAATAATAATCTGGCCAACTCCCAGCATGGATTTATACCACAGTACAGTACCACCTCAGCCCTCCTCTCCTTTTCTAATGTCATAAATTCCAGCCGTAACAACAAACTATCTTCTGCCCTGTTTCTCGAGCTTTCCAAGGCCTTTGACATGGTTAAGCACCAGCTACTCTTACTTACTCTAAATAAAATATCCCTAAACAACCAATGGTTTCAATCTTATCTTAGTGGAAGACAGCAGGCTATCATTTGGCAGGACAAACTCTCCACCCTTCTCCCCATTACCCTTGGTGTCCATCAAGGCTCCATATTAAGTCCCCTTCTTTTCTCCCTCTTTATCAATGACCTCCACACTGTAATCCCAGACGCAACCTGTATGCAATATGCAGATAACTCCACCCTGATCTGCTCAGCCTCTACCCCTACGGATCGACGTAGTTTAACCCAGAAAACCTTTAATACAATGGAAAACTGGATCGCTAATCAACAGCTGATATTAAACCCTAATAAAACAGAGTTATTGCTTTTCTCCCCTACTCGCAAATCCTCTCAACCTTCGTTTACTATAACATCTAACAATGGGACCGTAATCTCACCAGATATGTATACCAAACTCCTGGGTGTTATAATGGACAACAACTTCAAATATGATATGCATGTAAACCAACTATTAAAACTGTTAATAAAAAACTTGGCTCCCTATACAAAAACAAACCATGTTCATCGTGTTACCCTGCTGCAGTCATCACACTTGGGTTATCCTGCCATCAGGCGGTCCCGCAGTCAGCCTGAATTCCAAAGTCTTGGTCCGGCGTCGGTTGCTGTCGCTTCTTCCCTGACGTCAGTGCGCCAGGGGTATATAAGAGGTATCCGACACCATTTTCTTCAGTCTTTCTTGCCGCGCGGTGCCCGAAGCAGAAGCAGTTCGCAAGTGCCACACCTGAGATTTTCGAATAGAGTTTCAGTCCAAAGTCTTCAAAGCTAAGTACGCCGTTGGGCAACCTTTTCTTGCCTCAGTCCGATGTCAGAAAAAGTTAACAATTGCATTTCTTGTGGGAAGCAAATACCTCATAAGGACTTTCATTCTTATTGTATACCTTGCCTAGGCCCAGACCATGATGTCACTGGTTGTCGGTTTTGTGCTAGGTTCAATAAACGAACTATAAAGCGATGCTATGATTTCGCACTACACTATTTTGGTAGGAAATTTAATTACACTATGCCATCGGAGCAACCGACTACCGGCGTGCATAAAAAACGCAAAGATAAAGACAGGCAGCCTAGATCCAAACCAGACTCCAAGGCCTCGACTGGGCCGGTCGCCGGTCCTCCGGTTTTCAGTGAGGCGCCTACGCAGCCCCTGGCTACCACAGAATCGGAACCCCAGACCGCTTCAGATTCTCTAGCAGAGAGTTCTAGGCCAATGCAGCCTTTTTCTTTAGGCCCTACTGACGACATTGCAGAAGGAGAAGCCGGTGCTGTAGAAACACCTTCGGTTTCAGAAGGTGTCTTCAGACCGACTACTCTCACCATAAAATCTTATGCCAAGCTTAAGACTCCTCTAAAACCAAAAAAGACTGCACTTCAGTCTCCAGGTCACGGCCGTATGCCTAAGAAGCAGATGCTTAAAATGACTGAAGATTTAATTTCTTTGATCAGGGGTTCCCAACCCTCCCCCTACAAAAGGCCTAGACAAGAGGAGGATTATGCCTCCTCTGATAAAGTGTCTATTTCCTCATGCTCCTCTGAGGAACAGGATTACTCCTTTCCCCCTTATGAAGATTCCATTCCCTCAGCTTCTCTCACTGAAGACTATTCCTTTGGGGAAAGCTTACATACCATGAGGGAACATTTCCACTGGGAAGGTCAGGACTACTACGACTCAAAGAAAAGGCTCCGAGAGTTTCTTTTACTCCCCAGCACAGACCACTTGCTATCCCCCCAGTTTTAGACATTGTGGATGATGTTTATTTAGAATCTAGTCTAAATCCAGATTCTCTGCCTCCTGCTCCAGCCAAACCAGATAGATACTATAGAGTGCCTGACTCACACAAATTCCTTTTCAAAAGCCCTGTTGCTGATGCAGAGACAATCTCCCAGGGTCACAAAGGGGCTAAGGCTTCTATGGCCAAAAATCCTGTACCCTCTGAAAGGGACTCCAGAGCACTAGATAGGTGGGGGAAGAAGGTTTACACTTCAGCAACTCTGGCTATGAGAGCACTAAATTTTCAATTTCACATGCTTAAATACCAGCAATTCCTAATGTCTCAAATAAAACAAAAGATGAGCATGCACCCTCAACAGTCTGAATTCAAGGAAATGCAGGATCTGTTGCATGCAGCTGAACAGGTGGGCAAACATACTTTACAATGTGGATTTGATTCCTTGGAAGCTTCCTGTAGAGCAGCTGTTACTGGGATTGTTATACGTAGGCATGCTTGGTTAAAGGAACAAACTCTGCCTGATCATGTTAAAGCAAAGTTACTAGATGCACCCTTACAGCAGGATGTCTTATTTGGGGTTAAAGCAGAAGAGATTTTAAAGAAAATGGAGGATAAGGCAAAAGCTATGCGGACGGTCAGAGATTTCTTACAGGTACAGCCCCCACGCTTCAGCAGAAATTGGCCAACAAAAAATTGGTCCTTTCCAGCTTCTGACAGACCACAGAGGGGTAAATACAGGCGCCCAAGGGGCAGAGGACAAGCACAAATCCCTTACAAACCTCGCCAATGGGGCACTGCAACACAGAAGGGAGGAGAAGACAGGTCCCAAACTACTAGAAGGCAAACACAATGACTTAAACCTCAAACTGCCAAGCAAAACTCTCTTGGCAGCTCCCTTGGGAGGAAAATTAGCACTTTTTGCAGACAACTGGCACATCGTCACAAAGGACAAATGGGTCCTAGACATTATCTCACAAGGATACAGATTCTATTTCCACACCTTGCCAAGGATAAAAGGCACGCCAAACCTGCCACAAAATCAATGGGCAGAGGCACAAAAACAAATTACAGCTCTCACGGACATGAGAACCATTCAACTGGTACCTACACAGGAGCAAGGCCAAGGATTTTACTCAAGGCTCTTTCTAGTCCCCAGAAAGGACAATGCTTGGAGACCCATTCTGGACCTTTCCATTCTAAACACCTTCTTGCAAGTACCCAAATTCAAGATGCTAACACTACAGCAGCTTCTTCCCAATTTGGGCAAGAAAGCTTGGCTAGTAACGTTGGACCTCAAGGAGGCATACCTGCATGTCCCTATCAGACAAAATTGCAGAAGATACCTCCGCTTCATTGCAGGTTCAAACCACTACCAATTCTCTGCACTGCCCTTTGGCTTATCTACTGCGCCCAGGGTTTTCACAAAATGCCTGGCACCAGTAATTGCATACTGCAGACAAAGAGGAATTCAAATATATCCATACCTGGACGACTGCCTCATCCAAGCAGAAGGCAAGGACACTCTCTTACATCATCTGGCTTTTGTAAAACACCTTCTAAGTTGCCTAGGGTACACAGTAAATGAAAATAAATCAAAACTAGTGCCCTCACAAAATATGACATTCCTGGGTGCCAGGTTGAATACAACGGCCCAGATGGCTTACCTGACGCCAGACAAACAACTACAGCTAACTCAATACTTCAAAACAATGGCAACAAAGACCCAACTCCCTGCAAGAAAAATTCTGCAGGCCTTGGGCTTCATGGCATCTTGCATACTACTAATACCATTTGCAAAACTGCATATGAGAAAATTACAGTGGTACCTAAAAAGCGTATGGAATCAACACAGCCACAGCTTGGAAACAATGATACCTCTCATTCCCTGCCTTCAACAGGAGTTTCTATGGTGGTCACAGGCATGTCACCCCAACAAGGGTCAGCCTTTCAACTTACCCCCAGCCAGGCAAACTATGACAACAGATGCATTGGACTATGCTTGGGGGGCACACATGGCAGGACGGTGCGTTCAAGGCATATGGACTGTAGATCAAAGAAATCTGCACATCAATCAAAAAGAAATGCTAGCTGTACAGAATGCCCTGACAGCCTTCAAGGACCTCTTACATCCAGGACAGCTTATAATAAGGACAGGCAACACCACAGTAATGTGGTACATAAACAAACAAGGGGGTACACACTCCCTACCCTCTATGCAGGCAAGCAATGACCTTGTGGAACACAGCACTGGCTTACCAAGTACAATTACAAGCTCAGTTCCTGCCAGGAAAAAAGAACACATTGGCAGACTACCTAAGCAGAAACATCATGGATCCCCACGAGTGGAAACTGGATCCACAACTATTTGCAATGATAACTCAAAAATGGGGACACCCAGA
The DNA here is from genome assembly GCF_019279795.1 of Protopterus annectens. NCBI lineage: Eukaryota > Metazoa > Chordata > Ceratodontiformes > Protopteridae > Protopterus > Protopterus annectens. The sequence continues at coordinate 1,266,353,210 of NC_056741.1, read as the reverse complement.
CATAGTTCAGCTAACAAAATTTTGCACAAGGACATTTCACCATAAAGCTTGGAAAGTGAACGCACACTCATTCAGTTGGAAAATGCTGTCAGTATATGCCTTTCCTCCATTGCCCCTTCTCACAAAGGTGCTGTTGAAAGTCAGGATGGAGAGACCACGAATGATACTCATTGCCCCAGACTGGCCACATCAGCACTGGTACCCACTTTTAAGGAATATGGCCCAGGGCCCACCATGGATTTTACCACAAATTTCTCATCTGCTCACACGGCAAGACAGTCAGATTCTACACAGCCAGCTCAAAACCTTAAATTTGGCTGCATGGCAAATCTCCTAAGCAACCAGCCAGCTCCTCTTTCACAAGCTGTTATAGATGTTATTCTGGAGGCCAGGAGGCCCAGCACCAGGAAAGCCTACTCAGACAAATGGAAAAGGTTTTGCGCCTGGAACCAAGCTAAAGGCCAAAATACCCTTCTGCCGGACATACCTCAGATTCTACAATAGTTAACTGAGATGTTACACAAAGGACTTTCTTTTTCATCTATTAAAATCCACGCCTCAGCTATTTCAGCTCACTACAACACGGATCCTCCCTTATTTTCACATCCACTTCCAAGGCAGTTTCTCAGAGGGGCCAAAAACATTAGGCCTCCCAGGAGAGCACCAACACCAACTTGGGACCTCAATTTTGTTCTAGAAAAACTTACGCTACCTCCTGTTGAGCCAGCTTTCTCAGCTGACTTAAAGTTTGTATCATGGAAGACTGCCCTGCTGCTAGCAATTACTTCAGCCAGAAGAGTCTCAGAACTTCAGGCTCTTATGGCGGTAGAGCCTTTCCTCATTTTTCATCAAGACAGCATTTCTCTACGAACTAACCTCTCCTTTATGCCTAAAATGGTATCCAGTGTGGCTCTAAAGCAAACCATCCATTTACCCACCTTCTTTCCAAATCCGCAGAACAAAGGAGAAGACTCCTGCATTCCTTGGACATTCACAGGCAGCTACGTTACTACTTGGATAAAACTAAGGTTTTCAGAAAATCTGACCAGCTTTTTGTATCCTATGCTACAGCATCACAAGGAAAGGCTATCTCAAAATAGACCATTTCCAAATGGATAGGACATTGCATACGTTTTTGCTGCACCCACCATGGAAAACCAGTTCCTGCTAGCATTAGGCCCCACTCCACCAGGGCAGCAGCTACATCTACAGCCTTCCTCAGGGGGGTGCCTACCAAGGATATTCTGGAAGCTGCAACTTGGAGTTCAGTGCACACCTTCACCAAACACTATCACTTAACACTTTACTCTAAGACTAGAGCTGGCTTCACCACTGCAGTTTTGCAGGGCCTTCTAGCCTCCTCTAACCCTGTTTGACTCAGGTTCATAGGTTTATACTAGGCTATTTGCCCTAAGGCATTTATAAGCCTAGCCCAAATTTTTGTGGCTTACGCCACCCCTTATATGAAAAAATACTGTGCCCATTAGTTTGTTGTGCCTCTGTCCAGCAGTGACACAGAGATGATTCCCGGGGTAAACCTACGATCTCCCATCCACAGGTCTAGATTTCTCTTGAACAGAGTCAGCGAGGTGCTCTGCCTCACATGGACCGGGATTTTATTCCACAGCACAGGGAGTCTCTGAGTGATAAATCTATCCCTCCAGCACGTCCTATTTATATCCGTGCTAAGGTTTAAGTCGCTTGCTCTAGTGGTTTTGGTGGATTTGGATTTTTGAGGTGGAGCATGTCCATTAATTCGGGTTGGTCATGGCCTTGTATGTCAGGCACATGTCACCTCTGAGCAGACGGTATGCGACTGAATAGAGCTGGAGTTTCTTCAATCTGGCAGCATGTGACAGATTTTGGAGTCCCTTTATCCTTTTGGTGAGGAACTTTTGGGGTCTCTCCAATTGCTGCAGATGTCGGGTGAGATACATCCCGAATGGGGCATTGTACTCGATCATTGGTCTGATAAGTGAAGAGTACAGGGGAACAATAACCTCACTAGATCTGGATGTGAATCCCTTCATGATCAGGTGGGCAATGTAGAAGGTCTTTCTAACCACTTTAGCAATGTGAGTGTCAAAGAAAGGCCACTGTCAACCTGGGTCCCCAGGTCCCTGATAACCTCTTCTGTGCTTAGTGGATTGCCACCTATATGGTAGCTTGGGGTTACCTTGTTTTTCCCGAAGGGTATGACTATACATATTTTGGCGTTTAACTTCAGGCCATGGCTCTGGCACCAGCTATCTGTTTCCGTGAGTCCCTTCTGAAGGATATCCGTGTCTCATGCACTTTCCACTATGGCCCAGTTTGCAGTCGTCTGCAAACTTTGTCAATAAAGTCCTCCTATGTTGGCCTGTACTTCTGAGAAGTAGATGCCAAACAATAGGGGCCAAGGACCGAGCCCTGTGGGACACCACTTGTGACCGGCTTGGAGTCTGACACAGCGCCAGCAACTCTAACCCTGTGGGTTCTGTTCTTAAGCCAGTTTGCAACCCATCTTGTGACATATGGGTTTACATTTAAGCTGGTAAGTTTTTCTACAATACCGAGTGGGGTATTGTGTCGAAAGCCTTGCAAGGTCAAGGTAGGCTGTATGGACTGCCTTTCCTCATCAATGGCCTTGGTGACTGTTTTGAAGAAGTCGACCAAGTTCAAAAGGCATGATCTTCCCTTGACAAAGCCAAACTGGGTCGGGTCCAATGTCTGCAAGTCCCCTATATCTTTGTTTATGAGCTCCATTATGATCCTCTCCATAGCTTTGCAGACTAGACTTGTTAAGCTTATGGGGCGGTAATTACCAGGGTCCGTAGAGGCGCCACCTTTGTGGAGTGGGACAACAGTTGCCGTACGCCACTCCTTGGGCACGTATCCTGTGGTAAGGCTGAGATTAAACAGCTGCCTTATGTGCGGGTTTAATTCCTCATTTAGCTCGTGTAGCACACAGCCGGGGACACCATCCGGTCCCATTGATGCTGTGTTTTTAGCTTTAGAGAGAGCAGCTTTCACCTGCGCATTTGAGATGTCCGGGAGGCTACACTCGGCTGGGATTGTTATCTCGCCTTTAGGGGGGGAGAGGAGGGTGAAGTTTGCACTGAACCTGTCTGCCAGTATGTTGGCAATGTCTGTGGGTTCAGTGATTTTTGTATCATTTTGGACTAATTCTGAGCATATCTGGGAGTTTCCACCCAGGTTCCTAACATAGCTGAAAAAGGCCTTATGATTGTCCTTTGAATCCATGGCAATTTTTCTCTCAAAATTGGCCTTAGTTGATTTTATGAGTGCTCGTATTTTTTACTAATAATGATCAGGGTGACTTCCCTTTTATGGATTTTGTTCGATCATGTAATAGCTTTCTCCTCTTATTGTAAAGTTTGTTAATGGCTGGGGTCCACCAGACTGGACGTTTGCCCTTTGTGGAAAGAGTCTTGGTTTTATTTGGGATTGCCTGATCCATGCAGTCCTGGAGGTGTTCATAGAAGGCATTTGTAAGGGCTTCCGCAGCTTGGGTTGTGGTTTCCACTGGCTCACGGGCCTTGAAGGATACCACACCAGTCTTGAGTAGTGTGAAGTTTGCTTTAGAGAAGTTCTTCACTATGGTCTTTTTTGTTTGGGGTGGGGGCGGGATGTGGATTTCCAGTGAGATTAGTTTATGATCAGATCTCACCAATGAGGGATATACTTCTGGTGTGGAGCATTTTGTCCCCATGTTAGTATATTTTCTCCTCTCGTGGGAACAGTGACTAGCTGTTCCATGGCATTTGAATTTATGAACTCCAGGAACCGTTGGGCTAGAAAGTTAGGGCTTGAGTAATGTTCCCAGTCTATATTCGGGTAGTTGAAGTCACCCAATATGATGGTGTTTGGAGATACATTTATACCCTCCAGTGTCTTCAGGAAGGCTGTGTGGGGTTCCTGAGTTTGAGAGGGTGGCCTGTAGCATGCTACAATTTGTAGAGCAGTTTTGCCTATGGTTAGTTGCACCTGGATGGTTTCGAAGCTTGATGCGTTGCCACCAACCTGGAGGTGTGGGTATCCTTTATGAATATGGATACACCCTCCTTTTGTGGTGTGGTCCGGGTTTGGGGCCAGAGCATGATATGAGGTAAAACCTAATAGTGCCGGGGTGCTCTCAGGAGCCTTGAACCAGGTTTCAGTTACAGCACAGACATCGATGTTCTCCATACTGAGAAGGGCCTCGAGTGCGTGCATTTTGAGATTTAGACTTCTGGCATTGAGCAGCATTACCCTCAGTTTCTTCCCATTTTTGTTTTCTAGGGTGGTAGGTTTAGAATTTGAGCCTTGCCTAAAAAGGCACTATGGGGGTGGCAAGAGCCTTAGCCAATATCCGGAATCCCAGGGGTGACAGGTGCAAGCCGTCCCTTGCGAAGCAGCGTGGCTTGTCCAGCATGTCATCCCAGGCAGACAGACACTGGATCCCCTTTGAATGACACCAGACATTAAGCCAATTGTTAAAGCTGATCATCTTGTCTCTATATTGTGGCATCATTCTTGGTGAAGGAAGGATACTGCTCAGGGTTAGGGTCATACCTGCCTGGGCTACATAATCAGAGAGCTCCTCTATGTCTCTTTTCATGTAGTCCAGGGAGGTACGTCTCAGATCATTCACACCAGCATGGACAATGACTGTGTCATATTTGTACTTGCCGTGGAGTGACCAGAATGCTTGTGTTATGTAGCGGATTCTAGCGCCCGATAGGCAGCTTACTGTGACCCTCTCCTTGTTCAGCCTGGTGAGTGGGACGTCAGTGTGTCTGACTATGGAGTCACCTATGACAAGTATGTTTGGTGTTGTATTTGGCCTTAAGGGCTGTGACTGCTTTGCACACTGCTTTTGTGGTTTATGTGTTGCTTGTGGGGTGTCTTGAGGTAGCAGTTGTTTGGGTGTCTGCTTTGGAGGCCTCTGCTGTTTAGGTACATTTTTACTCAGAGCCTCCGAGTATGTCTTTGTGTGTTTATGTGTTTGATTCAGTGGAGTGGTAGCATTATGTGAGGCTGGTTTTGTGGTGTGTGTAGTTGCCTTCTCCTCCTGTCTGGTCTTGCCAGTCCTAAGTTGAGAGAGCTCAGCCTCCAGTTTGGCTAAGTAGCTGCATCTCTCGCAAGTATTTGTGTTATGTGGGAGGAGGAGAGGGTTGTCTGTGTACATGAGGCACTCCACCTCCCATCCTTAGCTTTGGGATTCTACCTAAGTGTGATGACTGCAGCAGGGTAACACAAACATAGTACAGTTTTGTACCTACCATAAATGTAGATGTTCGAGTGTATACTCTGCTGCAGTCCAGGTTACCCTCCCTCCATCCCCTCTGAACTAGCTGAACTTATCTCTACCACTCTATCCTATGCTACCTCTGTGGTGTATTTGCTTGTGCCTAAGGGTATTGTTTTATTTTTATATAGCTATATGTATTTATATATATATATTTTGCCTTCCTATTGGGGGCACCTGACATGTGGGGCAAGAAAAACTGAAGAAAATGACGTCGGATGCCTCTTATATACCCCTGGCGCACTGACATCAGGGAAGAAGCAACAGCAACCGACGCCGGACCAAGACTTTGGAATTCGGGCCGACTGCGGGACCACCTGACGGCAGGATAACCCAAGTGTGATGACTACAGCAGGGTATACACTCGAACATCTGCATTTATGGTAGGTACAAAACTGTACTTTTTCTCACCCCTCTAGCTGGGACTGTCATTGCCCATACCCATCTGCTTTCAACTCTACTCTATGCCTCACCAATACTCACTACTAACTTCAACAAAACTGATATCAGCAAACTCTCTAGCTGCTACAATCAAATTGCCAAGTTTGCCACAGTAACTCCCTACAGGACACACCATTGTCAAAACCTACACCTCTTAGGTTGGCTAGAACTCCCCAGGCTAATTCAATTTAATCAACCTACTGTAGCATTCAAGGTTATTAACCATCCAGAAAAAACGCCCTCCCTTAAAAACATTATCCATCCCTACAAAAATGCTAGGCCTCTTCGTTCCAATACAAAACTTTTGGTCCAATCTGTTAAAAGCTAACAACCTATATGGAGAATCTTTGTTTGCAAATTCAGTAGGCAAAACCTGGAATTCGCTCCCGTCTGACCTTACTATGAACCCCTCCCTTAATCAGTTCAAAAAAGAATCTAACCCAGTATTTTAACTCACTGGTTATGTCCTTGTCTAACCCTGACTAAAGCCTCATTTACTTTCATATCCCTGCAATTTCTTATTCATTGCAACTAACCTCTTACACTAAAAGGTTTGAAAAAGAGAATCAGTAATATCTTTGCAGATACTCTGTATATAAGCTGCACCTATAGGTTTGATAAGAGAAACTGTAACATTTGTATATATTTCTGTATATAAACTGTATTCTTCATAAGCTTGAAATGTGAGACTGTAACTTGTATGTTAATACAATATGTTTGTGTGTATACTGCAACTTGCTTGTCTTTATTTGTTTGTAAGTTTTGGAGCTTTCTACCTGGGCCTCTGCTGAAAATAGACATGTATCCAGTCGGACTGTCCCGGTCAGCAAATGTAAAATAAAATTTAAAAAAAATTTCATTGGTGGCCTGTGGAGAAAAGCTCCATGAATAACAAGTCAATATAGAATATACAAGTAGTTAAAACAATGCCATAAGGATAATTCATGAGTATGTACAGCAAAGTTAACATATTTAACAATTGGATATATTACAGGTATAATAAAAACTTAATAGTAAAGAGTAGCAAAGGTAAGTAGAATAGATGTTTCATGGTTGTTTGACTGTACGAGTAATAGGGCTTACAGCTGATATTGATACATTGTAAAAATGTTAAACAACAGTAACATTCAGCAGAGGATGTTAGGTTTTGAGATGGGGGGGACAAGGTGCAGTTCCAGATGAAAGTAGGTAGTGTCTTGGTGAGGTTTTGAAAGTGGCAGGATTTTGAGTTGTCCTGATAGTTATTGGTAGGGCATTCAATGTTTTGGCTACTGAACAAGAGTATAGATGCTGGCCAGCTGGCAGGTTTGGTTATTGTATTGTTAAACAGTTGATTTTCCTTGCTTTGTGTGGTCACTGAAGATGTTCATCATATTGATCACTGCTGCAAATTGCCTTAGTCTTAGCTTATATGGGCTATATCCTACCAAGAATGTGACAGCTGGCCAACTTCCAAAACTTCAGGGCACCTTCCATGTTTTCAAACCTGTAGGCAGCTTGAGCTGAGCTACCTAAAAACATAGGTTTGTGCACCAATCCCTTCAGGGCATTCTTGCCTCCAAAGAGAGCATTCTTCTATTGGCTTTGAAGGATCAATGGTTGGCTTGGTGTAATTCCTTTGCTGGGTAGGTAAGTTCACTTTGGGGGGAAAAACCTTCCACATAAAAAAATATGTTGTTTAAATAAACATTCCTGCTTAGGAAAATTATTTTTAGTCTAGGGGTGTGTGTTTTAATGGACTGTCATGAGACAACTGTACTTTAAAATGAGTGCACTTTTCCTATTAGCTTAAAATTAGTTTAAAGTAGTTAAAATACTTTTGCAGTAGAGAAATTGTGTTTATTTTACTTTAGGGGCTGGCAAAGTATATTAAAATGCTTTTTGCTGTGTTTTTGTTGTAAAAGGTGACTTTTTAGCAACTTTAGATTTTTACAGGCCTAATGCTGCTGCTTTTCCCCAACACCATTTTGGCCTGGCCATGAAACAAGCTGCTGGTCCCATAATTGGTCCATCTTCCAGCTACAAAAAGAAGTAGTTAAGCAAACTATCTTCGCCACCACAGCAGGCTAGCAATTTGCCTCAGCCACAGGTTGCCAAAAATAGTTCCTCAGACCCCTCATCTTTTACCTTGGATCCCTCTAGTGTAGCACCTGCAGCCACTGTGGACCAGGGGTTAGCCACATCCTGTGCAGCTGTTGGGGTCCTCTCAGGGGGCAAGGGAGAGCCACTGTTATCATTCCTGACAGAGGGAGCATGGAAGGCTTCCCTGTTTAGACCAAATGTTGTGCCCATTCCTGGGAATGCTGCTGCCATCAGCAACACTGTTGGCCCCATTTTTCTTGTCAAAAAGAATCAGAAAACTAAACATGAATCTACTGTTTCTCAAATTTCTTTAGACAAGAGTAGTTTACTAATCTGTCTCAGGGTCTTATTCAGGTTATTGATCTTTCTTGTAAGGTAGTTTATGATAAAAGGAAAGGATCCCTCTTTTCCTGAAGAGATTCAAGATTCTGAGTCTGGACAGGAAGATGAAGGGACAAATGCAGGGTTTTCTTCTACAATTTCTGTTTTAGACTCCGATGAAAGCACAGTATCTGATTCTCCCAGTGGAGATTTCTCTTTCTGTAAGACTGTTTTCAGAATGTGCCGGTGTTTTCAGTGGGAAAACACTGAGGTTTCTCGTTCCCTCAGAAAGTACTATGAGCTATTATAGATGGAATTTCCAGAACCTTCATCCATTCATCCAGTGCCATCGGCTTTGGAGTATGTGTGTCACTACCTGCAGCTTTCCTGTCAGTCAAATTGCTGCCCCTAAAAAGACAGATTGTGTAAAGTTCCTCACTAAGTTATTATATACATGACCCAGCTGTTAAATATTTAGTTAATTCCAATCCTACACTTTTTAACAAGGATGGGAAAATAATTGATAAGTATGGGGGAAAGTGTACATTTCTGTAACTTTGATTTACAGAATTTTGAATCGTTAGACTTGTATGTTAATTATGGAAGTATGGGGAATGTTTTGTCTGCAGTTTCCTCTTGTGAGGAAAATCTGCTTTAAGGGGTTTAATTTGTTTCCATTTTACAGGTCACAACTTATTGTTTAAACTGTGTGCATGACTGTTGCAACTTCTTTCAGGACTATGGCCACCGCTACTGTTTTAAGGAGGTCTGCCTGGCTGGCATTCTCAGAACCTCCCAGCTGATGTGAAAAATGAGACTTCAAATTCTTCTTTGGACAGACTTTGAGTTTTTGGTCCCTCTACTACAGACATTATCAAAAAAAATGTGACTGGAAATATAGGAATCTCTAAAGATTTTTTTCAGCCCTCCTTTTTCTAGGGGATTCTCTAGCCCCTCATCCAATTTTGGCAAGAATACTGGTAGACAGATGTTTACTGAGAAGTGGCTGGGGGGTTCCAAAAAAAGAATACAGCAAACCCCCCTAAAAGTGAGGACAGTCCAACAAGTCAGAATGACTATTTAAGGGACCTTGCCCCCACCCCCCACACAAACATGCACACAAACACAAAGGCAGTCCATTTTCCCTCCCAGAAAGTCTGAATGAGTATTTCTGTCTTGGGCAACAGATAGCTTCACACAAGTGGGTTTTGAAGATTATTCATCAAGGTTACTGATGGCAGTGGGAGGAAATTCCTCCTTTCTAGGAGGCAATTTCTCATCCGCCAGATAAGACCTCTCTTATTTCCCCTGTCCTTCCACACATGTTGCCTCAAGGAGCAGTAAAACCAGTCCCTCCTTCCCTTATTGAGAAAGGTTTCTATTCAAGGATGTTTTTGGTTCCAAAGAAAGATAATACTTCGAGACCAGTTCTGGATCTTTGTTTCCTAAATCAATTTGTGATGGTGCCCATGTTTAAAATGCTGTCACTTCAAAACTTGTTACACTTCTTCCTTGTTTAAGTTTCCTGGTAACACTAGATTTTAAAAGCAGCTTATCATTGCATTCCTGTTAATCCAGACTTCAGGCGTTTAAGTTTTGTTTGTCTGGATCCCATTATCTGTTCTCAGTCTTACCCTTTGGAATATCCACTGCACCAAGAGTGTCATAAAGTGTATAGCTCCAGTTATAGCTCATTGTAGGCTGCAGGGCATCCACAGTTTTACATATTTGGACAACTTCCTTATATCTGCAGTCTTTTTCAGAGTGTTGTGGGAGTCTCTCCCTCTTACACAAGCTGGTATTCCAAGAGAACATTCAAAAATCTTTTTAACTTCATCATACAGGATTGGGTTCCTGGGGTGTCTGTCAGGCATCTCAATTCAAAGAGCTTTTCTTTCATAGGAAAAAATAGATCTATTTCTAGGATTTTCCACTTAGAATTCAGTCACTGTGAGGAAATATCTCGGGATTTTGGGTCACATGGCATCTGTGATTTTCATAATACCCCTGGAAGACTCCACATGGAAAAAAAAGATACAGTGGTATCTGAAGTCTCTGGTCCCAGCACCAGTACCCATTTTCTTTTCAAATACCAGTTCTGGGGGTTGTTTGAAGAAAATTCACTTGGAGACAGCAACTTTCCCTTAAATCAGGTCTCCCCTTCCCCAACCCTAAAGCAGTCAGTCACCACAGACCCCTAAGACTTTGCTTGGGGAGCATTTTCAGGAGGGATAAAAGTTCAAGGTGTTTGGGACACTGAGGACAGATGGAAACACATTTAATATAAAAGAAATGCTTGCTCTAAACAAAGCACTGAACTCTCTGAATCATCTTTGGTCCCCTGGACCTCTTCAGGTTGTTAAAGAGAATACCACAGTCATGTGGTACATCAAGCAAGCAAGGGGAAATCAGGTCTTACCCCCCCCCCCCATTTGCAGACTAGCCATTTTAGCTTGGGATATAGCTTCACAGCACAGTCTCACTCTGTAGGTATGTTGTCAAAGCAAAATTGTATGGCAGACAAGTTGAGCAAGACAAAGGCAGACCCTCACAAATGGAAACTAGATCAGATTTGATACATTTGTGGGGAGTTCCTCAAATTGACCTCTTTGCTACCCCTATGAACAATCAGCTGATAAAATTCTGCTCCAGGACTTCATGCAAGAAGGCCTGGAAGACAGATGCCTTTCCTTTTCCTTGAACAGGAATGTTCCTGCATGCTTTTTCCACCCTTTGTACTGATATACAGGATACTTTTGAAGATTCAGGAGGAATCAACCAAGGTCATTGTGGTGACTTCTTTCTAGCCCAGGCAACAGTGGGTTCTCCCTTCTTTTGGAATTGGACAGGGGCAATTACCACAAGCTTCCTCATGGAATGGATCTAATTGCACAGGAACCTGGCCCTGCTCTCTCCCTAACCGGTGAACTTAATTCACTGTTTAGGGCCTTTCCTTTCTACATCTGAAGATCCCTAGACCATGAATTGCATCCACTACTAACCATTACCATATCGAACTAGGAAACTTTGTATTTCTGCGCCCTTAACTATTCCGAGCCTACTCCGCAATTCTTCTGAGCATATGCTTGCTTCTAATATTCTGACCCTCTGCCTGACCCTCACTCTTTACCTTAATCCTACCTGATTAAAAAAAAAAAAAGTTGAAATCTGAAACATTACTTTTATTTAGTATTGCCAGTCTAGTACATTTTATTGTCCTGTCTACCTCTCTGTGCTTATTTAGTATTCATTACTTATTTCATGTGTTCTTTAATACTTGCTATTGTCTTGTTCATGTAAAATATCTTGACTTTCATGCGTCATTTGGAGCTTTTCTCCCCAGGCCTCCATTGAAAATGAGTTCCTCACCCAGTCGGACTTTCCCAGTAAACAAATGTTGAATAAATAATCAAATTAAAAAAAAAAAAAAAAAAACAGGTGTTTGATACACCCTGACCCTAATCAACTTCAAATGTCTGCTTGAATTATAGGGTCTTAATTCCCTTTAGGCACCTCTATACTGAGGGTGTGCAGCAGATACTAATGGAGACAAGAAAGCCTGTTAATAGAGATTCATATATAAGTAAATGGAAAAGGTTTTCTAGTTGGTGCCAGCAAAGTAACCAACCACCATCCAGGGCTAGTGTTTCCCTGGTTTTACAACATTTGTGTGAGTTAATATGGCCATTCTTACTCCTTGAAGGTTTATTTATCTGATATTTCAGCATGGCTGCCCACATAGCCTCCTCTTTTAATGCATTCTCATGTCAAAATGTTTTTGAAATGGGTTTTGCATAAGAGACCTCCAAGAAAACCATTGGTTTCTTGTGATTTTAATTTTATGTTAGAGAAGGTAACATTTGCTGTATTTGAACCAACTCATTTGGCTGACTTGATGCTGTTAACATAGAAAACTATTTTACTGATTGCTGTGATCTGTGCAAGCAGAGTCTGAGTTGCAAGCTCTTACATTGAGTCAACTGTATCTCTCTTTATACAGAGACAAGGTTTCTTTGAGAACTAATCCTTCCTCTATGCTTAAAGTGATATCTGAGTTTACTTTAAGCCAAACTATCCATCTCCCTGTTGTCTTTTCTGAACCTAAAAATAAGGCCAAAAGGATACTTCATACCTTGGATGTCCACAAACAGTTCTGGTACTATCTTGACAGAACTAAGTCTTTCAGATCTTTGGATCAGTAGAAAGGATAATCTTTGTCAAAACAGACTATTTCTAAATGTTTGTTTTAGGCTATTAACTTTTATTGTTCTCACCACAACAAAACTATTTCAGGTATGGTCAAATCCCACTGTACCAGAACCTTGGCTTCTTCTATGGCTTTTTGTACAGAGTTGGATTTTAGAAAAGTATTCTAGAAGTAGAATTTGGTCATCTGTACATACTTTTACAAAGGCACTACAAGCTTGATTCCTTGTCTGTGTACATTAGGCTTTTCTAAGTTCATTCTTCAGGGGCTCCTGGACCTTCCCACTTCCCCTTCCACCTCCCAAATGTTAAGTTTGTGTAATGTACCCATATAGCTAAAACTACTGCAGCAGCAATCAATTTGATGACTTTAGTACAGCTGTGTAAATAATTACCGTAACAATAGATGTTGGCATGATCACCTCTGCAGTCCCCTTTTTTGTTTTTTGATTACGCTAGGGTGGGTATATATGTATATGGATCTATGTCAGAATAACAAATTACCATAATGTCGAGTTTCATAGTTTTTGTCTCACCATTTTGCAACTCAACGTTGAGGTAATTTGTTGTTTTGACATAGATCCTTATATGGATCTATGTCAGTATAACAAATTGTTATAACGTCAAGTTGCAAAAATGACAAGATAAAACCAATAAAAGTTTACATTCACGAATATGCAAGTTGTCATAAGTTTTCATCGCAAAGTGAGTCAGTTGGCCAGTATGGTGAACTTTACCCTTTCCTCCACTGTAGTGTGATCTTGGAGTTGGTATATTTAGTTGGAGGGTCGGGAGGGCAAAGCCCCCTGTTGGATGGGTTTTGTTTGCTTAGATTTGTTTTTTAAGTTTTGTTGGATGATTGTTTATTTACCAGGGGAAAATTTACAACGATCTGGACATTTGTGAATATAAAGTTTTGTCATTTCAGTCTCGCCGTTTTGCAACTCGACATTAAGGAAGTTTGTTGTTTTCACACACACACACACACGCACACACCCTGGCATAATCAAAAGCATATTTATATATTTTTACTGCTTGCTATGTCCTCTCAGGTCTGAGCCTCCCTCTCTTAGTTGGCACAATAGCTCTGCTGAGCTTGTCTTTCAAGCCTGAGTTTTTAGGAAGCTCGTCTCAAGCTGCCTAATGGTTTGAGGGCATGGAAGATGCCATGAAGTTTGGAAGTTGGCGGGCTTGTTATATATCATTGGCAGTAGCTAAGTCGATTGCAGTATTGATCACGTGAGCATTTACTGTTACGGAAAGTGTAATTACACAACTGTATTTTGTGCAGAAATTCAAGTGCATCCTGCAGGGAAAAAAAACACCACCAGATTAATTTCATGGCTTTGAATTCTGTCTGCTATGAGCTCTACTTGACCATACTTTGATTCACAAATCTTGAGAGTGATTTCAATGCATGCCGTAAGTCAGGCATACTCTTGCTTACCTTTGAAAAACTTAGCCATTTTAAGGGACTTGATATTTACAAACATTGCAGCTCTCAATTTCTGTTGAATTTGGGCATTGTAGAAGTGATGGTAAATATCAGACATTAAGACTTCCACTGGCTGAGCCTTAGCATTTACACCCAGTTTCATACCCAAAGTGACAATTTGATTTAGACAACCCGTGTTAAAAATAAGGTTGAGCTCTTTTAGCCTGGACAAATCAGAATTGTATTTCTAAATTAAGATTACAGTATTGTTGATTAGTATATCACTATGTTGCTTACTGGAATGTTGGACTTGATAATAGTCTCAGTAATAAAATCAAAAATGTCTTGGCCAGTTCCACTAAGTAGAAACATGACTAGGTATCTATACATTTTTGCGAACACCCTGGTCAAAAAGCCAAGTTTTTGTGTCTTCAGTATCTCTGCCCTGTAGAAAGCAGTTACATAATTAAAAAAAAAAATCTTTATCTTCTAGGTCATTCATGTGCAAGGTGGATACAATACTTCTGTTGCACCACCTTCTCCCAGTGTGGCTTGTGACTTGCTGCTGTTCTGTGACTCTACCCTTTTACAGTACTTCTGCAGAATGTAAATGTAACGGTTTTGAGACAATGACCATCAAACCAGAACAGAAATGTGAGCATTTCTTGTACAAGTGTTAATTACCTCCCTTTGTCCGTTGTTTGGAGGCAGATGTTATGCTCATATGAGATGCCTGCCTTTAAATAAATCAGGAACTGAATATATAGACCTCTTAGAAGCTCATCCTTGGCACTTTTAGGGCTTGGCTAAAAGGTGTTCCCTGGAGAGCAGCCCACCTACCCAGTTAAGTAAACAGATAAAGTACAAATCACCATTTTGTCTACAATTTCTCAAAGGTTTTTCCATCTTAGAAAACCATGCAGTGTACATTCGTATTTTTTTCAAGTGACAGGTTTTGCATGACCGTTTATTTTTTCAGTTTCCTAAAATGTCTTTGCATTTTCACATTATAATGTATGCCCCTCAATATCATACAGCTTACTGAGCTGTATAAATATGAAAACATGGACAAGTAAAAGGCAGCATAATATGTACACTTCGGTGATTCTTAAGCAACAGTCTTAGATGGTGTGCTGCTTAAAGCTCTAAAGTGTAATATATGATCTGATGTTGTCCATTTCATTATGTATCACGAATGGGTCTTCAGATTTGGCCTCGGATCCAACTCTGACATTTTTTTCAGACATATGATCTGAACCTCACACTCCTTCCTCTCCCATAATGCCTCACTCCACTTCAAACCCTCATATCTCGTTTGCTGCCATTATGGACAGACACGATTATGAGGCTCTCTCCGGTTAGGTAAAACATTTTCAAATTCGATATCTGTCTTTGAGTTCTTCCTTCGTCTCTAAATAGTTTAAAGTTAGATAGTTTAAAGCTCAATATTACCTCCCCTCCCATTACATTACTGTAGCTTTCACTGGTGTTAGGTCTTTTCCCGCCTTTTCGTTTTTCTCCTTTCTTCTTTCCCCTTTTCTTTTCTCTTTCTTATATTAAAAAAAAAAATTTTCGTGCGATCTTTGTTATAGTTTTAATTTTAGTGTATAGTTGGATAGTTTTAATTTTAGTGTGTAGTTGGTGTGTCTGAGTGTGAGTGTTTTTTTCAGCATATCAGACAAACCAGAAAAACCTACAGTTTTAAGAGGCGTGCCTCTTGTGGGCATAAGATTCCCCAATCTGATGCCCATAAGAGGTGCATTTATTGCTTGTGTTCGGGGCACTTGGAGATGCTGTGTGACATTTGCGCGAGCTTCAGTACCCGGGCTATCATTGGTAGGAGGAATAAGCTCATCTGGACTCTGGAGACTACTCCTCAAAAGAAGCGCCACCCCCCTTTATTTCCCCAGGGACTTTTGCTTCTACTTCTAAAAATTGAAAGAAGCTTTCAGATCTATCTCCATTGGATCCATCTTGACCTCGCTTCTCTCCAGATCTGAGAGGTCCCTCGGATCCTGAGGAATCAGCATGGACCAAGCCTCCTATCCTGATGGGTCCCTTGACCTCAAGTTCGAGCAGCCATCTGGAGCTATCAGAGGTTATAAGGATACTTAGCTCCTCATCTCCGGAGTGGACTCCAAGAAACTGCCATCCAGTTCGTAGGTCATGGAGTCAAACTCCACACAGGAGCAAGTCCCCCTCTCCTGCTTAGACTGCCCAGCCAAGCCTGTCACTGGTGCAGTTGACTCATTCTTCCCTGTCTTATTGATCTTCTGGGCTTTCTCATTCTGATATGGATCGGATGTTGAGGAGTTTCCTCAAAGCCCGGGTCCAGCTTGGGGATTTTGCCTTCTCTGACCCATGCTGGATCTGTGAAAGCCCCAACCCTGGTACCCCAACCTCCTCCTCCAGTCTGCTCGGCTTTGAGTCGCAGGGCCTAGTAATCCCGAGAGGACAGTGTCTGATCGTAGGATACTTCTTTTCCCAACTACGATGGTGTCCAAGACTTGCTCGGCTCCCAAGTCCGAGAGGTTGGCCGGGTCCTCTGGGTTTGTGTCGGCTCCGACCTTCTTGGAGCCATCTCTTCTGCTGGGGGCCTCAGCCTTTGACAGGTCAGGTCCAGTGCCCTCTGGTGATGTCGGGCCCAGGATGGCCTTGTGTCTTTCTCCCTCAGGGGATTCAGCCTTTGGGGTGGGGTAGGGCAGGTTCTCCCAGCATCCTTAGCATTCCAGGTGGCAGAGTGGGCTTTCTTGATGCCTCGAGACACAGTCCTTCCTCTGCCAGACCCTTCCCAATCCTCTATGGATTGAAGCTTTGCTCCCATCTGTCTGATCCATGGTTAGCCCTCCCAGAGAGCCTTTAGCCAGTCCCTCAGCAAGGGGTTCCCTTGTCTTGAGTCCTTCCCTGAGTATCCCACAGAGGAGGCCCCTGGAAGCGTTGGTGCAAGAGGAAGCACATAGACTCCCCCTTGGAGTCTTTGACAGAGGACACAGACTTTGACAAAGGGGAAGCCCCCCCCTCCCCGATCTCCACCCGACAATATCTCCTTTGGAGATATCTTAAAAATCCTGAAACAAAACCCCCTTCCTCAGAGGAGTCCATGTTCCTGGAGTCATTCAGGATGGGACGATCTGCATCCTGGGTGACCCCACCAGCGGACAAACTTATTGACCTCATCACCCGCTGGGGTTGAAAGGAGCCCGGCACCATGGAGTCAATCCCACAGCACACAGATAAGTACCTTAGTCCCCCAAGGATCGTCCTTTCTGGAGCAAAGGTATCCCAGTTGATGCCATTGTGGTGTCGGCAGACATCAAAAAAGAGCTCGCTGAACAGAGCTGTACTGTCCATCCCCTGAACAAAGAGTTTCGTGCTTTGAATAAGCATGAGAAGTGGGTGTATTCCTCAGACACTTTTTCGCTGAGAGCACTGAATTACCTGGCGCACTTTATGTACCTCCAGAGAGACTTGGTGAAGGAAATTTCCACCTCTCTGACTGAGTTGCTGTTGGAGGAAAACTACAAGGTTTCCACACAGCTGAATACCATGGCTTCTATAGCTAATTCCTCGATGAGATTTATCTCCCATGCAGCCAAGAGAACCTCTTGAGTGGCTGGTTCAGGCATGGCCCTTAGGAGAACATGCCTGGATGAGATTGTGCGGGTTTGTGGACCCCTTCAAGATGTCGTTCATTAACACTCCTTCTTTTAATGGTTCCTTTCTGTTTGGACCATCTGTTAAGGAGACTCTTACCAGCAGTGAATAGGAGGGCAAGACCTTATCTGCCATAGGGATCAAGTATTCTCCCCCACCAGCGTACCTTTTCTAGGAACCAATAGAGAAAGGAAGAAGATGTGGCTCTGCAAATCCCAGCAGTCCTTTCCTGATTCGCAAGATGAATCCTCTTCTAGGGGCATAGGGAGTGAATTCAATGGTAGACGCCACCCCAGAGGGAGAGGGGGTCCACAGAACCAGGACTGCAGGAACCCTTCTCTGATAAGCCCTTTCAGTGCTCCTAAAGGGCTGACTGACTGTCCTACTCTGGAGGCAGTCGGGGGCAGACTAGCCATACACCCAGAAGCCTGGACAGATACAATAAACGACTCCTGGGTGTTGAACATTATTTCCGGAGGTTACTATATTCCCTTTTCCCTTCCTCTTCCCCACACCGGGGATTGTCTTCCCAACATGGCACCCAGTCAGAAAGAGTAAGTGCCCTTCTAGAAGTACAAAAACTTCTAGACAAAAGTCTTCCAGCGGGTCCCAACCAAACAACGAGGATGCAGAACTTACTCATGCTTCTTTTTGGTGCCAAAGAAGACCTGGGGGCCTTCAACCCATACTGGATTTGAGCAGTTTGAATCTGTTTGTCAAGAAGACAAAAAGTACTGCATGGTTACGGTACAGTCCATTCTGCTGCTCGTCCAAGGAAGGTTGGATGTGCTCTGTGGATCTCCAAGGTGTATACTGTCATATCAAAATAGACAGATACTCCAGGAGATCTACGTTTACAGCTAGGGGCCGATCATTACCAGTTCAGAGCACTGCCCTTTGGCCTCACCACTCTCCCCCGGGTGTTCAGCAAATGTAAAGCAGTAGTCACAGCGCATCTCTGTCTACAAGGATTCCAGGCATTCCTTTACCTGGATGATTGGCTCATAACAGCATTAGGTTTTCTATTCTAAAGGCTTTAACTGACGCAGTACGTGGTGGTATTATTAAAGAGTGTAAATAGGAGAGTTTTAGGTTCATAGGTTGGTACTAGGCTATCGGCCGTAGAGCCTATACAACCCTAGCCGTAACAATTTCCTGGATATTTCTTCCCACAATATTTACTTCCCTGGACCCCTGTCTAGCAGGACGACTGAAGTGATCCCTGGGGTGAATTTCCTGCCCTCCCATCCAATCGTCAAGGTTCCTTTTGAAGAGGGCCAAGGAATTGTTCTGCTTGACATGTATGGGCAGTCTATTCCAGAGTCTGGGGAGTCTCTGGGTCAGGAACCTATCCCTCCAGCATGTTTTGTTCATTGTGATGACAAGGTTTAGATCCGGATTGGGATTTCTTTAAGTGGAGCATGTCCAACAGCTCAGGGTTTGACATGGTCTTGTATGTTAAGCAGAGATCGCCTCTGAGCAGACGATATGCCACAGAGTATAGCTGGAGTTTTTTTAGACGGTCAGCATAGGGCATCTGCTTTAGGCCTGTGATTCTTTTCGTGAGGTATTTCTGTGGCCTTTCCAGCTGTTGCAGATGTCTTATGAGGTACATACCAAATGGGGCATTGTACTCTACAATGGGTCTAATGATGGATGAGTACAGTGGGACAATGACCTCCTTTTTTCTTGATGAAAAGCCCTTAGTGATGAGGTGTGCCACATAGAAGGATTTCCTAACTGTTGTGGTGATGTGGTTATCGAAGGTGAGACCACTGTCCACCTGAGTCCCCAAGTCTCTCATCACACTTTGTGTTCAGTGTACTACCACCTATGTGGTAATTCATGGGTACATGTTTTTTCCCCAAAGGGGATAACTATACATTTCTTGGCATTAAGCTTGAGCCCATGGCTCTGGCACCAAGCATCTGTTTCTGTAAGGCCCTTTTGTAGAACATCCACATCATTTGGGGATTCAATAATGGCTCCCAATTTGCAGTCATCTATGAATTTTGTTAGCCAGAGTCCCTTAGTGTTGGTCTGTAATTCAGAGAAGTAGATGCCAAACAAGAACAGTCCCAGGACTGAACCCTGAGGTGCTCTGCTTGTCTGGAGCTGGATTTGGAGTCTGCTACTTTTACAATCTGGGTTCTGTCATTAAGCCAGTTGGCAACCCATCGAGTGACGTAGGGATTTATGCCCAGCTTAGTAACTTTATCTAATTCCAGAGTGGGGGGTGATGTCGAAGGCCTTGGCGAGGTCCAGATAGGCTGTGTGGACCGCCTTACCCTCGTCCACAGCTCTGGGGACTGATTTGAAGAAGTCAGTCAGGTTCAGGAGACAAGATCGGCCTTTCACGAACTCAAACTGGATGGGGTCCAGTGTTTGAAGGTTGCCAATGTCTTTGTTCCATGATAATGCGTTCCTTGCCCTTGCAGATCAGGCTCGTCAGACTGATGGGATGGTAGTTCCTGGGATCCAAGGTGGATTCTTTGCCTAAGGGCACATATAGCACCGAGTTTAAATGGGAATGTTTCTTTAAAACCCATGCTTAGAGAATTCCAGAAACGAGTGTAATTAAGTAAAATGATCATGTGACTGAGTTTGTTCATTCATTTTGCCTGAAGAAGCCTGACTAGGCAAAAGTTTCTGAACTTGCTTTTATTCATTTTGTATGTTAATAAAAGTGTATTGTGCAGAGCGGTTCGTGGTTCCAGTGACTTTTTCTTATTCTGGATGCTTTTCCCCATGACACAAATAACTGGGAGGCAGCTTGTGGTTGGTACTCCTACTGGAGGCAGCCAGAGACAGGGAAATCCCTACCCTCTGCTCCATGCACAAAAAGGAACCGTAGTGCATTTAGTAGGTTCCCTATTTGGAGTGGTAATGTATTGACTTCTTAGAGATGCAAGAGTCCTCTCAGTCAGGAGATGCAAGAATGTATAGCTCTGGAATGCAAGCCTTCTGCAGCAAACGTTTCAGTCGTTAGTACTTCTGCAGCAGTGATCCTACCTGAAAATCTGCTACTGTAGTAAGTTTAAAAGACGGTTCTTTCCTTTTAAGTATAACAGATAGAAAAGTGTAGTCAAACAACAGTTACAATTTGTTAGGCAATCTTGTTGATGCTAACATCTAGTAATATAACTTTCTGTTTTCCTTTAGGTGTTTGTCTGGTGATTTCTCCAATTTGAAAGGCTATTCCAACTGCTCAGTTGCAATTTCAGAGACCCTAGGTTTTTCTGTTTCACAGCCTGCCTTGTGGTCATACAGCAGTTGCCCAGATGTGGATGAATGTAGACTGAAGATTGCAAATTGTCATGCATTTGCTACTTGTGTGAACACAATGGAATCATTCGAATGTCACTGCAATCGGGGATTTGCTGGAGATGGAGTGACGTACTGCAATAAAACGTAAGTTTACCCATTATTGTAGTATGCTTCACATACCCTGAGTCTGTTAGTAAGCAATCTGGTAGTGTGTGTGATGGCCATGGTCTGAAATGGTTTCCGATACCTTTTGCCCAATGACCTTCCCTCAAATTGTGGCCTTTGTCTCCATCTTCAGCAACATGTATAGGAATTTTGTGGTGTTATAGTATACCTTAATAGTTCAGTGTCTCATACTGAGAGTTGAACCAGGACACATTTAAAGTGGTCATTTAGCTAACAGGGTACAGCTAGTAGTTGTGCTATACATAATGTCTATAGTATGTCAAAGCTGGGAGAACATGTCTTTTTTTTTTCTCTCACTTACCTGAGTGTGTGATGCAATGTCTATTTTCGTCTGATTCAACATGTGGGTTGTCTGATCTGACCTCAGCGCCTTTATAGATTTAGTGTGAATTTTTAGTATATTTGCTGGGTTGCTCTTGTGTATATACTTAAAGGTGTACTTTGGAAGCTCAAAGTTTCAAAACTTTGAACTTCATATGGTTGAGACTATAAGATTGATGTTTTGAAACTTCGGTTTAAATAGAGATAGCTGTACAGTGCATAATGGAAAATTTACCGTTCTCTTCTCTGTAGTGCGATCTCAGAGTTGATATATTTAATTAGCAGGGGGTGTGGGGGGTGCAGGGGGGCTTGCCCTCCCTGCATAAACGTAAAAAAAAATTGTTTTATTTATTTATTTTTTTATTGAAGTGTCAAACTTTCAAAACTTCAATGTTATGGCCTCAACCGCATGAAGTTCAAAGTTTTGAAAGTTTGAGCTTCCAAAGTAGAGCCATAAGTAGATATGGTTAGATAGTACTTTGTGTTGATAGATATTAAAAATCTTTCTTGCAATACTGGAAAAGTCTACAGGCTTCAAGTAGTGTTCCTCCTGTGGGCAGAAAATCTGGCATCAAGACCCACATTCGCAGTGCATGCTTTGTTTGGGGCCTTCCCACTTGCAAGACTATTGTTGTATTTGTGCTGCTTTCAGCACTAGGGCCTTCCAAGGAAGGAAAGAGAAGCCTGTACTGAAAGGGCTTCTTCCTCCTCAGACTGGATTCAAAATGTCTTCGGATCCAAAGGCGCAGTCTACCTATCCCTCTTTTTCTCTCAGTGGAAGTAAAAAGCCAGAAACAGACCTAAAGATAAACCTAAGGACAAACACCAGAAAAAAGACAGAAGAACATTTGGACAAACCAAAGAAAAGGTGTCCAGGTCCTATGGCTATTGTGGGTCTGACACTTAAGATTTTGACATGGTCAGATCTTCTGCTTCCAGTAGCCAAACTACCTTCCCAAAAACTGACTTTTCTCCATGGCAGATTAACCTGAATCTTCATTCTCCGGGCCTTCAAACAATTCCATTGAGGCCTACTTTGATATCCTCATCTTGAGCTCTGGTTGGTTCGCTGGAAGACTTTACCAAGCTAGATGTCAAGCAAATGATGATGAAGTTTCTGGGGACACAGATTCACCTGAGAGTTCTACCGGCTCCATCCCTGAGGAAAGAACTGGGATCAGACCCTTCTATGCTGGCCATATTACTTCTGACGCAGTGTCCACTTTTGGTGCCAATGCACATGAAATACAACTTCCCCACCATACCAGCTTTAAAGCTGATAGCCTGGAGACTTCAGCTTTGACTTCTTCCCTCACATTCTTGACACCAATGCAGTCGGGTCAAGTAGAGTTCTGACAGTGGTTTCATCTCTGTGATTTTCACAGCTATCCCTGCTGCTTGGGGCTTCGACCCTGGATAGCTCAGATGTTCGTCGTGTTACCCTGCTGCAGTCATCACACTTAGGTTATCCTGTCGTCAGGCGGTCCCGCAGTCGGCCGGAATTCCAAAGTCTTGGTCTGGCATCGGTTGTTGTCGCTTCTTCCCTGACGTCAGTGCACCAGGGGTATATATACTGCAACCGACGCCATTTTCTTCAGTCTTTCTTGCCACGTGGTGCCCGAAGCAGAAGCAGTTCGCAAGTGCCGGTCGGCAGACTCCTGAGATTTTCGAATTCGAATTTCAGACCGAAGTCTTCTATAAAGCTAAGTACCCCGTTGGGGAAACTTTTCTTGCCTCAGACCGATGTCAGAAAAAGTTAACAATTGTATTTCTTGTGGGAAGCAAATACCTCATAAGGATTTTCATTCTTATTGCATACCTTGCCTAGGCCCAGACCACGACGTCACTAGTTGTCGTTTTTGTGCTAGATTTAATAAACGTACTATTAAAAGACGCTTTGATTTCGCACGACACTACTTCGGTAGAAAATTTAATTACAGTATGCCTTCGGAGCAACGGACTACCGGCGTGCACAGAAAACGCAAGGATAAGGACAGACAGCCCAGGCCTAAGCCAGATTCCGAGGCCTCGGCTGGTCCGGTCTCCGGTTCTCCGGTCCTCAGTGAGGCTCCACCGCAGCCCCTGATTACCGCAGATTTGGAACCAAAGACCGCTTCGGAACTTTTGACGGAATGTACCAGGCCGACGCAACCATTTTGTTCAGGCCCTACCGACTTTGCTGATAAAGATGCCGGTGCTGCTGAAACGCCTTCGGTTTCTGAAGGCGTTTTCAGACCGACGACGCTTACCATTAAAACGTATCCTAAGACGAAGACTCCTATTAAATCTAAAAGGACTGCATTTCAGTCTCCTGTTCAAGGCCCCATGCCTAAGAAACAGATGCTCAAAATGGCTGAAGATTTGATCTCTTTAATCAGGGGTTCCCAGCCTCCTCCTGACAAAAGGCCTAGACAAGAGGAAGATTATGCATCCTCTGAACAAGTGTCCATTTCTTCAGCCTCTTCTGAAGACCAAGATTACTCCTTCTCTCCTTATGAAGATTCTGATGCTGAGGATTCCATTCCCTCAGCTTCTCCTCCTGAAGACTATTCCTTTGGGGAAACTTTACACACTATGAGGGAACATTTCCACTGGGAAGGTCAGGACTACTCTGACTCGAAGAAAAGGCTCAGAGAGTTTCTTTTACTCCCCCAGCACAGACCACTTGCCATCCCACCCGTGTTAGATATTGTGGATGATGTTTACTTAGAATCCAGTTTGAACCCAGACACTCTACCACCTGCTCCGGCCAAGCCTGAAAGATACTACAGAGTGCCTGATTCCCATAAATTTCTATATAAAAGTCCTGTTGCTGACCCAGAGACAATCTCCCAGGGTCCCAAAGGGGCTAAGGCTTCTATGGCTAAAAATCCTGTACCCTCTGAAAGGGATTCCAGAGCACTAGACAGATGGGGGAAAAAGGTTTACACCTCAGCCACTCTAGCTGTGAGGGCACTAAATTGCCAATTTCACATGCTTAAGTATCAGCAATTTCTAATCTCACAGTTAAAGCAAAGAATCACCACTCTCCCTCAACAGTCTGAATTGAAAGAAATGCAGGATCTGTTGCATGCAACTGAACAGGTGGGCAAACACACCTTACAATGTGGGTTTGATTCTCTGGAGGCCTCCTGCAGAGCAGCTGTCACTGGGTCTGTTATACGTAGACATGCTTGGTTAACGGAACAAACTCTGCCTGATCATGTTAAAGCAAAGCTTCTAGATGCTCCCTTACAACAGGATGTTCTTTTTGGAGTTAAAGCAGAAGTCGTCTTAAAGAAAATGGAGGATAAGGCAAAATCTATGCAGACAGTCAAAGATTTCCTACAGGTACAGCCACCTCGCTTCAGCAGAAATTGGCCAACAAAAAATTGGTCCTTTCCAGCTACTGACAGACCACAGAGGGGTAAATACAGACGTCCAAGAGGCAGAGGCCCAGTACAAACCTCGACAATGGGGCACTGCAACACAGAAGGGAGGAGAAGACAGGTCCCAACCTACCAGAAGGCAAACTCAATGACTTGCACCTCATCTGGCCAAGCAACACTCTCTTGGCAGCCCCCTTTGGAGGAAAACTTGCACTTTTTTCAGACAACTGGCACATTGTCACAAAGGACAAATGGGTCCTAGACATAATTTCACAAGGATACAGATTCCATTTCCACACCTTGCCAATGAAAAGAAGAATGCCAAACCTGCCACAAAATCAATGGGCAGAGGCACAAAAACAAATTACAGTTCTCATGGACATGAGACATTCAACTGGTACCTACTCGAGAGCAAGGCCAAGGATTTTACTCAAGACTTTTTCTAGTTCCCAGAAAGGACAATGCCTAGAGACCAATTCTGGACCTTTCAATTCTAAACACCTTCTTACAAGTACCCAAATTCAAGATGCTAACACTACAGCAGCTTCTTCCCATGTTGGGGAAGAAAGCATGGCTAGTAACGTTGGACCTCAAGGAGGCATACCTGCATGTCCCTATCAGACAAAGTTGCAGAAGGTACCTCCGTTTCATTGCAGGTTCAACTCATTACCTATTCTCCGCACTGCCCTTTGTCTTATCTACTGCGCCCAGTGTCTTCACAAAATGCCTGGTACCAGTAATTGCATACTGCAGACAAAGAGGAATTCAAATATACCCATACCTGGACGACTGCCTCATCCAAGCAGAAAGCAAGGACATCCTCTTACAACATCTGGCTTTTGTAAAACATCTTCTAAGTTGCCTAGGGTACACAGTAAAAGAAAAGAAATCAAAACTAGTACCCTCACAAAATATGACATGCCTGGGTGCCAGCTTGAATACAACGGCCCAGAAGGCTTATCTGACGCCAGACAAACAGCTACAACTGACTCAATATTTCAAAACAATGGCAACAAAGACCCAACTACCTGCAAGAAAAATTCTGCAGGCTTTGGGCTTCATGGCATCTTACATACTACTAATACCATTTGCAAAGCTGCATGTGAGGAAATTACAGCGGTACCCAAAAAGCGTATGGTCTCAACACAGCCACAGCTTGGACACAATGATATCTCTCATTCCCTGCCTACAACAGGAGTTTCTATGGTGGTCACAGGCATGTCACCTCAACAAGTGTCAGCCTTTCCCCTTGCCCCCAGCCAGGCAAACTATGACAACAGATGCATCGGACTACGCCTGGGGGGCACACATGGCAGGACAGTGCGTTCAAGGTGTATGGACTGCAGATCAAAGGAATCTGCACATCAATCAAAAAAAGATGCTAGCTGTACAGAATGCTCTGACAGCCTTCAAGAATCTATTACAAGCAGGACAACTTACAATAAGGACGGACAACACCACAGTAATGTGGTACATAAACAAACAAGGGGGTACACACTCCTACCCTCTATGCAGGCAAGCAAAGACCTTGTGGAACACAGCTCTGGCTTACCAAGTTCAGTTACAAGCTCAATTCCTGCCAGGAAAAAAGAACACATTGGCAGACGACCTCAGCAGAAACATCATGGATCCCCACGAGTGGAAACTGGATCCACAAGTATTTGCAATGATAACTCAAAAATGGGGCCTTCCAGACATAGACCTGTTTGCCAATCCTCAAAACTATCAACTAACAAAATTTTGTACAAGGACACTGCACCACCAAGCTTGGAAAGTGGACGTACTCTCATTCAGTTGGAAAAACCTGACAGTATATGCCTTCCCTCCATTGCCTCTCCTCACAAATGTGCTTTTGAAAATCAGAAAGGAGAGACCATGACTGATACTCATAGCCCCAGACTGGCCACGCCAGCACTGGTACCCACTTCTGAGGAATATGGCCCAGGGCCCACCTTGGATTTTACCACAAATTGCCCATTAGCTCACACAGCAAAACAATCAGATTCTTCACAGCCAGCTCAAAACCTTAAATCTGGCTGCATGACAAATCATCTAAGCATCCAGCCAGCTCCTCTTTCCCAAGCAGTTATGGATGTTATTCTGGAAGCTAGGAGGCCCAGCACCAGGAAGGCCTATTTGGACAAATGGAAAAGGTTTTATGCCTGGAACCAAGCTAAAGACCAAGACACACTTCAGCCTCACATGCCTCAGATTCTACAGTACTTAACTGAGATGTTGCACAAAGGACTTTCTTTTTCTTCCATTAAAATCCATGCATCAGCTATTTCAGCCCACTACAACACGGATCCACCCTTATTTTCGCATCCACTTCTAAGACAGTTCCTCAGAGGGGCAAAAAACATTACACCCCCCAGGAGAGCACCTACACCAACATGGGACCTCCATTTTGTTCTGGAAAAACTTATGTTTCCTCCCTTTGAACCAGCTTTCTCTGCAGATCTACAGTTTCTATCATGGAAGACTGCCCTGCTGCTAGCAATAACTTCAGCTAGAAGAGTCTCAGAGCTACTGGTACTAATGGCAGTGGAACCTTTCCTCATTTTCCATCAAGGCAGAGTTTCTCTACGAACTAATCCTTCCTTCATGCCTAAGGTGGTTTCCAAACCATCCACTTACCACCTTCTTCCCAAATCCACAGAACAAAAGAGAAAGACTCCTGCATTCTTTGGACATTCACAGGCAACTTCGTTACTACTTGGATAAAACTAAGGTTTTCAGAAAATCTGACCAGCTCTTTGTATCCTATGCTACAGCTTCACAAGGGAAGGCTATATCAAAACAAACCATTTCCAAATGGATAGGACATTGCATTCGGTTTTGCTATACCCATAATGGAAAACCAGTTCCTGCTACCATTAGGCCCCACTCTACCAGGGCAACAGCTTCATCTACAGCCTTCCTCAGGGGGGTTCCAACCAAGGAGATTTTGGAAGCTGCAACTTGGAGTTCAGTGCACACCTTTACCAAACACTCTCACTTACCTCTTTACTCTGACTAGAGCTGGCTTTGCCACTGCAGTTCTGCAGGGCCTTCTAGCCTCCAATAGCCCTCTATGATTCCTCCACCCATCCTTAGCTTTGGGATTCAACCCAAGTGTGATGACTGCAGCAGGGTAACACGATGAACATAGTACAGTTTTGTACCTACCATAAATGTAGATGTTCGAGTGTACACCCTGCTGCAGTCCAGGTTACCCTCCATCCCCTCTGAACTAACTGGCTAAAATCTCTACAATACCTTCCTGATGTATTTGCTTATAGCTGGAGGGATTTTGTGTTTTTGCAAAATTTACTCAATTTGGTACTGATTACTGATCACCTTTTTGGGGGCACCTGACATCTAGGGCAAGAAAAACTGAAGAAAATGGCTTCGGTTGCAGTATATGTACTCCTGGCGCACTGACGTCAGGGAAGAAGTGACAACAACCGACGCCGGACCAAGACTTTGGAATTCCGGCCGACTGCGGGGACCGCCTGATGACAGGATAGCCCAAGTGTGATGACTGCAGCAGAGGGTGTACACTCGAACATCTACATTTATGGTAGGTACAAAACTGTACTTTCCAAGGTCCTCCTTGGAGCCTTCTGCCCTTGGAGTTGAGAGGACTGCCAGTTCTGTGGTTATGGGTGGTTTTTCCTTGGATTCATTGGCTTTCAAGGCTGCAGAAAGGGCCTTGGCTGGACCAAGACAACTGGTATGTGCTCAGAGTTTGGATCCATCCTGATTCCCACTGGAAACCTGTGCCACCTTCCTCTCATTCTGGTTGACGGGGCAGACAGATCCAGTAAGCATCAAGATCACTCAACATTCGAGCTCCATGTCCGAATCCAAATTGTCTCCTTCAGAAGTCGCAAGGCACATACTGTACATCCCCCAGAAGAGGACTTGCGAGCGGAAGCATATTGATTCCTCTCCCGAGTCATTCACTGAAGACACCAACTTAAATGAGAGAGAAAGCTCCCCAAGGTCCACCCCCCATGTCTCCTTTGGAGAAATCCTATAGT
Source organism: Protopterus annectens (assembly GCF_019279795.1). NCBI lineage: Eukaryota > Metazoa > Chordata > Ceratodontiformes > Protopteridae > Protopterus > Protopterus annectens. The sequence continues at coordinate 1,266,324,614 of NC_056741.1, read as the reverse complement.
TGATGAAACAGGGGTGGGGGGGTCCCCTGAAACTCTTCCTCCTGATGAGTTGGTGTTTCTCAAAGGTTTTGGGGGTTGGCCCTTCAATATCCTTGGTGGTCCCGCCTCCTGTTGTCTTAGTTGATCTCATTGTCCAGAAGGCTTGGAAGGAAACTGATGCAGCAGACCTCATCACGAAAAAAACAGATAAGATCTTAGTTTCCCGAAAAGATGGAAAATGCTGGTCCAAGGGTCCCCTGTAGATGCTATGGTGGTAGCAGCAGCCAAAAAAAGGGAACTGTCTGAAGAAAATTCTTCTGTTCATCCCCCTAACAGGGAGTCCAGGACATTGGATAGACTGTTGAAACAGATGTTTGGTTCAGTGACATTTGCACTCTGAGTGCTGAACTTTCTAATGCACCTGGCACAGTTCCAGTGGAATTTGATCAAAGTATTTTTAAATTCCCTGGCAATTAACTTACTTGTGGACATCCACAGAACAGTGGATACCTAGTTATCTACCCTACAGTCATCCATGAATATGGTCATGAGACTGCTATCTAATGCAGCAGATGGCACAGCATGGGCATCCAGCATGTGATGGCATGCCTGAATGCGGATCTGCGATTTTGAGGAAATTTTAGGACATCCTTCATAAATGCCTCCTGTGACGGTTCCGTCTTACTTGCTAAAAGTTAAGGAAATTCTTACCAGGAGTGAGCAAGACGGTAAGCCCTTATCTCCTGTAGGAATTCATTTTTCAGCTCCTCCAAGATCTTTTTGCAAGAAACAAAGAAAGAGGAGAAAAATGTGATTCATGGAATCACAAGGTTTTCACCAGGGCACTCCTGGGAACAGGTCTCCCAGAGACAGAGTTAGAGGCAATCCCATGGGATGTTACACATGGGACAGAGGCGGTCTGCAAAACCAAGGGTCTGATAATGTCATTTTCTTTCATTCCTTAATGAATGGGTGTTGTATCTGGCTTGGCCACATTTCTTCCAGATTCTTTGATCCGACTCACTCTCGAGCTTCTCCCCTTACTCATAATGTCCCTAACCCCTGTATTACTTCAGATCTCATTTGCCACTCTTACGGTTCAGATGTTGATTGTGCTTTCTCGAGCTCTGGATTTGCTTTAGTCACTATTTCTTGAGGAAAAGTAAATTTTACTAAATTCTGTATTGATTCTATTAGTTTTCTATTACCCTATCCTCCCTTTACTAGTTTTTCTTTCAGTAATTGCTTTTTCTTTCTACCCATTATCAGGTAGGTCTGGTTACCATTGCAGTTACCAACGCTGGTAACTTCTTTTTCTCTCTACAAAAAAAAAAACTCTTACCCACCTTTAGGGTATTTATTTATTACCATTGTTGGTAATGTCCTTTTTTTTTTTTTTTTTTTTTTTTTTGTTAAAGAAAAAAAAAAATCAAAAGAGACTACTGTCTCTTCTTCATTTCATTCCATTTAAGATGTCTGAAAAGCCAGCTTGTTTTAAAAAGTGCACTTCCTGTGGGCATAAGATACCCAACTCTGATATCCACAGGCAGTGCATCTATTGCTTATGGCCATCTCGAAAACCCTTGCCAAATCTTTGAGGGGTTCACCTCTCAGTCCTAAGCGGTAGACATAATAAGTTAGTGTTATAAAGTTCGTTTCCAGCTTCTGCTCCTCCTCCTTCCTCAGCTTCTATCTTAGGGATTCGTATCCCCCTCCAAGAAGTCTAAAATGGCTTCGGAGCCCAGGGAGCATAGAAAAAGCTCAACTGCCCTGTCTTCTAAATCTGCTCCTGCATCAGAGCCACCTGCTAAGCAATTTAAGTGTGTGGCTCTGAAGACTGCAGAGTCTGGAATGTCCAAGTCTTCTGGATCTCAAAGCCCTCATTTCTCTCTGGAGCCTATTTCCCAATCTCCTTTCTTACCAGCAGACACCAAAGAGATTGCTTTGTCCTCCCACTTCATCTTCCATCAGGTCCTCCAGAAGTCTCTCTAAAGCACATGTGGATAGGATGATGGGAAAATTCCTCAGAGCTCACATTCAGATGGGGGTGTTACCATCTCCGTCTCCTATCGGATCTGTGAGTCTTCAATCTGAATCCCATTCCCTTGTCTCTCCTTCTCCACTCTGTCCAGTGATTTCAGATCCCTCTGATCTGAGAGTCCCGAGAACTGAAATGTTGGATCTGAAGACTGCCTCCTCTTCAACTCCGACTGTGTCCCTGACTTGTTCAGCTCCTACCTCCCTCCCCCGAACATGATTAGTCTCAGAGCCAAAGTGTTGGCACCGGATCTGGTGGGATACCTTCCATTCTGAGAGTTTTGGAGCTGTCACTTCCCCTCAGAGCCTTGTTCCTGCTCAGCTTGGGTTTGACTCCTCCTTCACAACAGGAGCCCGTGCAGACTCAGGGCTTAGCAGCACATGGAGTTTCATCTCCAGTGAGGTTGGCTTCGGGTTCTCATGGGCCTACTGCTTTCAAGGTGGTAGAGAGGGTTTTCTCTTACCTGAGAGCTCTTTCTACTCTTATTTTTTAGGCTTTTACCCCCCATAACCCCTTCGGATCTGACGTTTGAGACCCATCAGCGTATTCCTTAGGGATAGCTGGCCTGTATGAGCTTCCAACCAATTCCTACACAGGACCTTCACCTCCCTTCCGCTACATCTCCAGATCATCCCATTGAAGTGCTCCACTGGAAGAGATCATATAAAAGGAGGCACTTAGATTCCCCACAGAAATATTTAACCAAAGGCACCAACTTTGATGAAGGGGATAGGTCCCCCAGATCACCACCAGAAGATGTCATCTTTGTAGACATTCTAGAGATCCTTGGCCAGAAAGATACATGGTCTTCCAGTCCCCTTTCCCAGGAGTAGTCGGTGTTCCTAGAAGCAAGCGGGTCTGGCCCATCTACATCTTGGTTTGCCCATCCAGTGGATGACCTACTAGATCTTGTGTCCCACTGGACATGGAAGGAGCCCAGATACTAACCAATTTCCTATCATCCAGACAAGTTTCTTGTTCCAACCAAAGACAGGTCTTATTGGAGTAAGGGAGTTTGTGTGGCTGCCATGGTTGTGGTGGCAGCCACAGAAAAGCAGATAGCTGAACAAAGCTCTTTTGTACATCCTTCTAATAGAGAATCTAGGGTAATGGACAGGTTTGGAAAGCGCATTTATGCCTCAGCGACCCTTGCTGTATGGTCTCTCAACTACTAGGCACATTTTACCAAATTACAGAGAGACATGATTAAGGAACTCTATAAGTCTAGTCTTGGATCCATGTTGGCAGAGGAACAGCAACAGTTTTCTTCACAGCTGGCCACCCTTCAAGCAGTTTCTAATGCATCTATGAGGTTAATGTCTCAAGCAGTGGAAGGTTCCTCAGGGGGTGGTGGGTTCAGGCATTGTCATAAGGAGACATGCTCGGATCCACTTATGACTTTGCTGAGCCCTTTAAGTCTTCTTTCATCAGTGCTTCCTTTGGTGGATCTTTTTTGTTTGGGCCACAGTAAAAGGAGCACTTTCCCATAGTGAGCAAGATGGAAAGACCTCGTCTGCCTTGTAATTCTGTTTTTCTACCCTGCAGATATTTTTTCTGATGCACAGTGGTAAGATGTGCTTCCAAAAATCACAAGGGCCTTTTCAGGACTCACGAGACTAATTTTCCTCTAAAAGCAGAGAGGGAAATTCCAATGAAAGATGCCGCCCTTGCGTCAGAGGTGGCCTACAAAACCAAGTGTTTTGTGATTCCTTTTCAGATAGACCTTTTCAGCGCCCCTGAAGGGGTTTGTGACTGTTTTTCTCTGGAGGCAGTAGGGGGGCATTTGTCCTTGCACCCAGAAGCCTGGGCATCCATCAGAAAAGTCACCTGGATGCAAAGAATTCTATCCATAGGACATTTCTTTTCCTTTTAACAAATTCCTCCACAAAAATGGAAAATCTCCCCTTTGTTCCACCCAATCAGTGGGAGTTGGCAGCCCTAGAAGTTCAGTAGCTGCTAGACAAGAGTCATCCAGGAGATCCCACCAGACCAGAGAGGATTCGGAACTCGCTCAAAGTTCTTTTTAGCACCAAAGAAAATAGGGGACCTGAGACCTATTTTTGGATCTCAGCCATCTAAATCAATTTAAGAACTCCATGTTCCATATGGTCACGGTTCAGTCCATTCTGCCTCTTATCTAGAAGGATGACTGGATCTGCTTCACAGATCTGCAAGATGTGAATTATCACATCAAATGAACATATGCTCATGGCAGTATCTGCACTTTCGACTGGCCCAGTCATTATCAGTTCAGAGCCCTGTCCTTTGGGCTCACCACAAACCCCCAGGGTACTCACCAAATGTATGACAGTAGTAGCAGCTCATGTCAGACTGCTGAGATTCAGAGTGTTTCCTTATCTAGATGACTGGATGCTCACCACCCTACCCAGGCATCTTTTCAACAAGGTCAGGGATTACTTACTCCAATTATGTCAATCCTTAGGAATAACAGTCAATTATTCCAAGTCCCTGTCTCCAACCATTTCAAGTCTTGGAGTTTATAGGAGCTCGCCAGGGCACAACCGATCAGTTAGCCTTTCTTCCAGCAGAGTACAGACCTTGAAATTGCATGTCAGTCAGATTCTTTCACACCCTTCTCCCTAAGCAAAGCTGATTCTTCAAGCCCTAGGGTCAATGGCTGCTGCTGTTACCCTCCTACCAACTACTTGTTTCCACATGTAGATCATTCAGTGGACTCGAGCAATTTTCTATTCCATTCTTCAACACCCTGTGAACCATCCTGTAAAACTTTCTCTGGTTTGCAGGGACTCCCTGCTTTGATGGATTCAGTCCAAGGAAGCTTATTAGGGGCATCTCTTTGTTTTTCCACCTGCGCCAGCCACTGTGACAACGGATGCTTTCCAATTGAAATGTGGGGGGGCATTTCTTGGGACAGAATGTCCAAGGCTTTTAGTCCCCAGAAGAAACCAATTTGTATATCAGCATCCTAGAAATGACAATGTGGTCCTTTTAGCATTGCAGGCCTTTCAGATCTCTCTTCCACTAGGAACAGTTGCTATCCAAATGGACAACATGTCTGTGGTGTGGTAGATCAACAAACAGAGGGCAACCATGTCCTACTCCCTTTGTTGAGAAGCAATGAGTGTGTCAGTAGGCAGTCTCCTCCAACCACTTTTTACTAGCAATCCACATGCTCGGGGAATCCAATGATGTCCTTCTTTTCATATGCTGTTTGTATTCATGACATCAGGGAGTTTGCCTCTGGTGAACTCTCGAACATCCGGCCATTGTCCAAAAGTTAAATGCTCTCACTAAGGGTGCACATGATATCCTGCGCCTCTCTAGGATGTTGGCCATAAACAGATGTCTGGTATAAAGTGGACATCAGCATGCACCTCTTCCGAACTTTTGTACCACGTCTGTGACTGCCAGCTCTGGTTATTGTGTTGCCAGTAGAAGCATTTTATTTTCCATTTTTTTTTTCATTTGACTTCAGATAAGTACCTCTTAGGGGTTTTCTGTTTTGTTACTTGCTACTGTTTTGGGTTACATGTCAGGTAGGAAGGGCAAGTGTAGGTGCCGAAGGCAAATTCCACATAAGGATTCACATGAGCTCTGCCTAGGCTGTAAACACGGCCATACCACCATGTCAGAAGCCATGTTACAGCCTTAAAACTATACCTTGAAAATCAGAGACTCCAACGTCTAGCATCTAGGGATGGACCCGGTGTCGGAACACTCGGATGAGCCCCCAGTCAAGAAGGCAAAAAAGAGTAGTCCCAAACAGACTGCTGTGCCTTCCACTCCAGCCATCGCTCTCAAGGCTAGTGAAGGCCCAGAGTCTGAGTCAGAGTGCTCGGAGCTTCCTTCGACAGAAGGCCCAGAGGAAATATCTCTCTTGCCCAAGGTGACATTCTGGAGGGAATCTCGGGTGACCTAGTCGGTCGCTCAGGGGGAACTAAGGCTCGTTATATCAGAGGGCCAGTGCTGTATCTCTCAAATCGTGGTACGAGAGGACATAGTCTCTGATTTAGTGGAGTGCCAGCCAGCGGCCAACCCTCCACCGCATTTCTGAATCCTCTCCCTCCAAGACTCATAAGAAGAGGAAACAGAAAACTAAACATGTTTCTCAGCCTCTGCCTGCTTCACCTGTCACACAGCCTCCATATTGGCAGGCCTTCACTCAAGGCCTGCTCAATGCCTTTCTGGCCTTGCTTCAGGGCCCAACACCTGTATAGGCCCCTAAGCCTTCTACCCCTAAGGGCCCTGCCCCAGACGTCTTTTCAGGAGAAAAGGAATTCATCTGATGATGAGTCCCTCACATACTGTTTTCAGATCGCTTCTCCTCTGGGATATGCTTCACCAGAGGAGGAATCCAACGTTGCTGACTCCCCTGATGAGGACCTCACCTTTGGTGAGACCATCACCAAAATGCAAAACATTTTCAAATGGGACAGCAGTCAAGTGACAGAAACCCAAAATAGATGCTATGAACAGCTTCAACTGGAGTTTCCCAGTCCTTCTGCTGTGCCCCCAGTACACCCTGGTTTTCTGGATGCCTTCCTGGCTGCTTCAGAAAATCCTTATTCACAGCCCCCAGCACCCAAGCTTCCAGATAGATTCTACAAGGTGCCCGTGGAAGCTACCTTCCTTTACAAAGCCCCTTCTGCAGACCCTGCATTATTTCCATGACAACAGACAGAACCTTAAATTTACTTCCCTCCACCTCTCTACTGCCCTTTGACAAAGAGGGCAGAATGACAGAACGTCTGGGAAAGAAAACTTGTACTTCTGCCACCCTAGCAGTAAGAGTAATCCATTACCCAGACGCACATGGCTAAGTATTCCTTGGCTCTTTTGGAAGATGTGGTTAAGCAACTGGGAGAGCTCCCTGACTCCCCAGCTAAAGCTAAGATTTCCTCTCTCCTGAACTCCTGCACACAAGTGACTAAACACTCCAAGTGCAGCTATGATGCTGTAGAAGCATCTGCAAGGGCTGCTGCCTTTGAATCTGTCATCAGAAGGTACATTTGGTTGAGGCTGCAATCCCTCCCTGATGACATCAAAGCCAAACTCCTAGATGCGTTCCTGGACAACAAAAACCTGTTTGGTTCAGCAGCTGTTGAACTCTTGAAGACCCACCAGACCAAAGGTAAGGAACTACAGGAATTAAAATGCATCTTTGTCTCCCCAATTCCATGCTTTGGGAAATTACCCAGCTAAAACTTCCTTTGTCAGGTCCTCCGTTAAGAGAATGCAAGCTAAGCCTAGAAAAGACCACAGGAAATGGCACCCTTCTAGGTCTGTCTCCTCCACTCCATCCAGGCCCTACACCCAGACACCCCTCTATCCATGTGCCTCTCCGTCACCTTTCCTGCTTGGAAGCAGGTTACCCAGGACTCCTGTGTCCTCTCTATCATAAACGAGGAATACTTCATGACCTGGGAGATCAGACCCACTCCTGAAGGCATCCCTTCCCCACCCAAAGACCAAATCCCACTTTTTCCTCCCATCCTGCAGGAACAACTTGCTCAAGGAACCATCCAGGAAGACCCGTTGCCTGCAAGAGGAAAAGTTTTTTATTCAAGAATTTTCCTGGTTCCCAGAAAGGAAGGTCCCTGGAGACCTGTCCTGGACCTGTCCCACCTACACACCTCCCTCCGAGTCCCCTCCTTGAGGATACTCTCTCCCAACCCTTCTGCCACTCATTCTGCCTCAGGCTTTCCTAGTATCCCTGGACATAAAGGACACCTTGCACATCCCTATCTACCCTCTCTTCAAAAAGTGCCTCCGCTTCTCTGTGGACTTTACACACTATCAGTTCTGTGCTTTACCCTTAGGTCTCTCTACAGCCCCAAGAGTATTCACAAAATGTCTGGCCCCAGTCATGGCATTTGCTAGGATGAAAGGAATACAGCTTTTCCCCTACCTAGATGACATCCTTATCCAGGCTACTGCAAGTTCAGTGGCCTTGCAACACCTGCAGTTCACCACATCCCTCCTTACAGGTCTGGGTTTCATGATAAATCACAAAAAAATCATCCCGGACACCCTCTCAGGATCAGGTGTTTCTAGGATGTCGGATTCTGACCAGGGAATTAATGGCTTGCCTGCCACCAGAAAAGATTTTGACCCTCACATCTTTCTTCCAGGGTATCATTCCTGTCAAAACCATCTCAACCACGATATTCCTCAGAATCTTAGGTGTTATGGCCACTACTATCCCCATGGTCCCCTTGGCAAGGCTACACATGAGGAAGTTCCAGTGGTATTTGAAAAATATCTGGAACAACATCTACATCCTGTAGAGTTCATGATCCTCATGCTTCCTTGCCTGAAGTGGTGGCTCTCCCAGATTCAGTCAAACCCAGGCCTGCCCCTCCAGCCCACACCCCCAAAACAAGACCTCTTCATAGATGCTTCAGAGACAGGCTGGGGCACAACCTTAAGAAACTGGAAAGTGAGGAATGCACGGAGCTCCACTCAACAAAAAAATCACATCAATGTCAAGGAAATGAGAGCCTTGATACTAGCTTTGGATATTTTCAAGGGTCAGCTTCTCCCAGGCATCCTGAGGTGGTACACAGACAACACAACTGTGCTGTGCATCAACAAATGGGGGGGGGGCAAGGTCCTACCTCCTGTGCAGACTAGCACTGCAGGCCTGGGAAATAGCACTGGTGAAAGAAATCCTTCTCCAAGCAGTATATATCCCTTCTGCAGACAATGTGATGGCAGACTCTTGAAGCAGGACCATGACCCTGGCTCATGAATGGATGCTGAACAGGGAAGTGTTTCTAGACCAGGTCCATCAATAGGGTATTCCAAATGTGGATCTCTTCACCTCCCCCATGAACAGACAGCTCCTGACCTTCTGCTACAGGGCACCTCACCTAGAGGCTTGGAAGGTAGATGCTCTATTAATCTCTTGGAAGAAGATGTACATATGCATTCCCCCCTTCCCTCTCATTCAGGATGTCCTTTTGAAAATTCAGAAGGAACAACCTCAAATCTTGCGGTGACTCCCTACTGACCAAGCTAGCATTGGTTCCCCATACTATTTCACCTAGCCAAGGGCAGTCACCACAAGTTACCCCAGAGAATGGGCCTACTCACACAGGACAACGGAACACTCTTGGACCCTCAACTGTCCACATTGAATCTCACGTTGTGGGTGATAGGCCGTTGATTCCCCTCAGACACCTATGTACAGAGGACGTGATCCAGGTTCTGCAGGAGACCAAAAGACCAACTACCAGAAAATCCTAACTGTTAGAGATTTTCCTTATGGTGTCAGAAGAACAGCCTGCATCCACTGACAGCAGAGCCCCCAGTGGTAGTCTTACCTGTGCGATTTTATGAAGTCTGGACTGTCCTACTCCTCCATTAAAATCCACCTATCTGCCATCTCTGCTTGCCTGCCGCTGGTACCTCCTTTATCATCTAGCTTAAAGGTCAAGCTTTTCCTGAGAGGGACTATTCAATTCAGGCCACCAAGGAAGCCAATTCTGCCTCCTTGGGACCTTCGCTTTGTCCTAGAAAAATTGACTCTGTGTTTGAACCAGTCAAAGACTGCTCCCTCCAGCACTGAACTTGGAAGACCATTCTGTTGGTGGTCATAACCTCTGCCCAAAGGATCTCTGAACTCCAGGCCCTTATGGCACACCACCTTCACTGTCTTCCACAAGGACAGGGTATGCTTATGTACTAACCCCACGTTCATGCCCAAAGTGGTAAACGACTTGTCCTTAAATCAGACTGTCAATCTGCCAACCTTTTTCCCCTGTCCACAAAAGAGAGCACAGAGGATACTTCACTCCTTAGATGTACACAGACAGCTAAGGTTTGATTTGGCCAAAATCAAATCCTTCGGAAAATCTGACAGGCTCTTCATCTCCTACCACCCTAGAGCCCTGGGTCAACATGTTTCCAAGCAAACTTTATCCTCTTGGATATCAAAAACCATTTCCTTTTGCTACACTAACTATGGTAAGTCACTCCCAGCCCCAGTTAGGGCGCACTCTACCAGAGCAGTGTCCTCCTCGGAGGCAGAGGCTTTGCTTAAAGGACTGGACACAGCTGCTATCCTAGAGCCTAGAGGCAGCTACTTGGTCTTCAGTTCACACATTCACCAGACACTACAAACTGGATGTGGTCTCTAGAGTCAGGGCAGGAATTGCCAGAGCAGTCTTCCTTGGGTTTGTGGAAGATGCTTCTGGTCCGCCAACCCTTCATTAGGACAGGAGCTCTTTCACTGTCCCTGATGTCATAAATACAGCAGCATATGAATAGAAGAACATAGTATTGTTGTGTAAGAACTTACCATAACTTTAGATGTCCTTCTCTTCAATATGTTGCTGTATAGTTTCCCACCCAGCCTTCCCCCTCACACTTGTCTGATTCCAGATTTCTGGAGTAACCACTCTGTTGTCGCTGTATCCGGTGGCATTCAGTTCTGAAGAGGTTCGTGCTGACATTCACTTTATACTTGATGTCCGTTTACGACCAACATCGGAGAGAGACGTGGGATGTCACGTGCACCCTAGTGGCAGCATTTAACTTTTGTATAATGGCCTGACGTACAAGAGTTCACCAGAGGCAAACTCCCTGATATCATGAATACAGCAGCATTTAGAAGAGAAAGGACATCTAAGGATATGGTAAGTTCTTACACAATACTTACTAGCCAACAAGCTCAGGAGGAATAGTCTGATTCCTTACTCGTGGTATCTTAACCATACAGTAGAGAGAATCTTCTATCAGTGGGGTCAACCTTGATGTGATCTCTTTGCCTCTCCCCTCAACAAAGTGCAGCAGGTTGTTTGCTGTAATCCCCCCTCAGGGGGAGTCACTGAGAGATACTGTGATTCACTTTTGGCTCTTCGGTGGTCTCTATGCTTACCCCCCCCCCCCACCCACCCACTTCTAATTTCCAAATTTCTTTAGAAAGCACTCTGGTTGAAGAGCTATCCTCATTTCCCCCTTTTGGCTTGGGCAAGTTTGGTTGCCCTTTCTGTGGTCTCACCTCTTATGTTCTCATTGGACACTGGACCCCAGTCCAGATCTGATATCTCATTCGGCAGGGATTGTTCACCTTGACATTCCAGGCCTCAGGTTGACCTCATGGTTTCTCCAATTTCAACGATGTTTCGATAGCCCAGGCTTTCTTCCCAAGTTTGCCAAATTTTAATATCATACCAAAAAGCCTCCACTCGAAAAATATATATGACTAAGTAGAGAAGCTTTTCTTATTGGGCAAATCAGAGAGAATTGGATACCTTTACTGCTCCAGTTGGTGCTGTTTTAGCCTTTCTTGATTCAGGTTTTCAAAAAGGAGGTAGCTAGTTTTTCCACCATTAAAGTTCAGCTAGCAGCATCTCTAGTTATCGCACCACAGATGATGCTTTCCCTCTGTATTCATCAAGGTCATGCATATCTTTCCTTAAGTGTACCTTTTTACTTGCACCTTCGATTAAAGATCCTACCCCACTGTGGGACCTTTCATTTTGTTGAAGAGCTGACACAGCCTCCCTTTGAGTCCTCAGCCTAGTCTGATCTTAGATTTCTTTCTTGGAAGACAATTTTTCTAGTGGCCATTACTTCAACTAGGTGAGTTTCTGAACTTCAAGCACTCTCAAAACCATCTTATTTGATAGTCCATAAAGATAGTTATCTTGCATACTAATCCATTTTTTATACCTGAAGTAGCCTCTGGGACAAACATCTACCAAATGATTACTTTGCCTGTATTCTTTCCAAAATTTTCCAGTAAAGGAGAGTACATGCTTCACCCTCTGGATGTGCATAGACAACTTTGTTTTTATCTTTATAGATCAAAGAAATTTAAGAAAACTGATCAGCTATTCATGTCCTTTGTACATAATAGATTGGGAAAACTGGGTTCTAAAGTTACCTTAGCTAAATGGTTAATGGATTGCATTTCATATGTTTGTTCTGTACAAGGTTTGCCTTTATCAAGACCCCTTAAAGCTCACTGCAGTAGATCTGTGGCTGTGTCATCTGCGTTCTGGGCTAGAGTCTCTGTTGATGATGTTTGTGCTGCACTTGGTCAAGTGCTCACACTTTTATTGCTCATTGCAAGTTGAACATCATTTCCAGAAGCAGGGTTGCCTTTGTTTCCATGGTACTCCTGAACATTCTTCCATGATGGCCACCCAAGGATATCATAGCTGGGGACTCTGTCCTATTCATTGAGAAATTAAAGAAAATGACAACATCAGATATAAAAGTTTTCTACTCACCATCCAAGTAGAAGAATAACCAGTCAATACAATCTAATGAAGTAGCAGTTCCAAAGTTTAATAAAACATCCAAGAAAATCTTTTGACTTCTGTTCTTCTACTTGGATTGTTTGATTTGTGTTTGACCAGTCTTCATCCGCCTGCCCCGGTTTGCCGTTATGTGCTCACCATTATTATGCATCTTTGTTGTTTTTTTTCATTCTTCCTCAGCTTCCCACTCTTCTTCCTCCTCTCCTTTTTCTTTGAGTGTTATCTGATAGAAACACTGGAACCGCTGTTCCTGTTTGAGCTCCTATTTTGTCCTTTCTTACTGTAGACTAATCAAATTTTATGGATTGAGCAGCAAAGTCAGTCTGAGGTAGTACAGGAGTTAGGGGCGTTATGGGTAAGGACAGAAACACAAAAGTCTGATCCAGACGTCTGTAAGAAATGTGGCTGAGCCGGATCCAAAGTCTGATCTGAAACCCATTCATTGAGGAAGAATGATAGATGCATAGTTATGGTGAGTACATAACTTTATTTTCCATGGACCTTTCACAGAGAAAGTTTATCAGCATCCCTGAATACTTGACTAACTGATGCACTCTGGAGGCAGTCGTGGGATGCATCTCCTTATACCCTCTAGCCTGGCAAAATATAACTTTTGAATTTTATGTGCTAAGGAACATTACCAGAGATTATACAGTACCCTTTTTAGACTCCCAAAAGACAAAACAAAAGATTCCTGGTACTCCAACTAATTAGCTGGAATCTGTAAGAACAGAAATTTTAAGGTTGCTGGACAAGACTGTCATCTAACTGGTTCATCAAGACCAACTAGGATTTGGTGCCTATTCAAGGTTCTTTTTAGTTCTAAAAAATGACAGGGGACCTCAGACAAGGGTTGGATCTGAGCAATGTAAATCGGTTCATAAAACAGACAAAGTTCCAGATGGTCACAGTACAGTCCATTCTACCTCTGCTGAAGAAGAATGATCGGATGTGCTCTCTGTCTGTCTTCAGGACACCTACTGTCATATCAAGATCTAGCAGCAGTACAGAAGATTTCTCTTTTTACGTCTGGAAGCCAGTTACTGTCAATTCAGAGGGCTGCCATTCGGTCTCACCACAGCCCTTTTAGTGTTCACCAAGGTAACAGCAGCCGTTGCAGCTTACCTCAGGCTGCAAGGCTCCAGGTCTTCCCTTATTTAAACAATTGGCTTCTCATTACTACCTCCAGGGATCTACTACTGCTTCGGTCAGTCCTTTTATATCTAGCAACTCACTTGGGTATTTCAGTAAACTTCAGAAAAGCAAGCTGTACCCTTCTCAGATCATAGTATTTGTAAGCTGCCACACAGACACAGTACATTAGATAGCAACGCTTCCCCTAACGTGACTTGAATCCTTAAGATCTGTTGCATCCTTGGCCCCAAGCATGCCTCATTCTGTCACTTTCAGATGTAATGGCTTTGTCTATAACTGTTTCCTGTGTGGCCAGATGCCACATGAGAGTTCTACAGAGGAAGCTAGCTGTACAATGCTCACAAAAGCTACATCATCTTCATAACCAGGATTCGCCTTACTTAGGTCTGCAGAGACCATATTCAGTGGTGGGTTTCCAACACAGTTATTCAGAGCAGACCCTTCCATTCTCCTACTCTCAAAGTCACAGTAACCATGGACATTTCCCTTCTTGGGTGGGGGATTGTATTTCAAAGGGAAGACAGTTTAAGGGATATGATCTTAGAGACCAAATTTTACATCAGCGTCTTGCAGTTGAGGGCGATCCTCCTATCATTCATATCATATCATTGCAGGCATTTCAGGACCTCTTACCCAAGGATGTGATAGCTCCTATCATTCATATCCTATCATTGCAGGCATTTCAGGACCTCTTACCCAAGGATGTGATAGCTCCTATCATTCATATCCTATCATTGCAGGCATTTCAGGACCTCTTACCCAAGGATGTGATAGCTGCTATCATTCATATCCTATCATTGCAGGCATTTTAGGACCTCTTACCCAAGGATGTGATAGCATTTTACGCAGACGTCTGTTATTTGGTTAATAAACAACAAACAAGATGGAATACATTTCTGCCCTCTTTGCCAAGAAGCTGTGAGGGTTTCGCAATGGGCGATGTCTTCAAACTGCTTTCTAGTAGCAGTGCACATACCTGAGACAGCCAGTATTCTGGAGGGTAAATTGAGCAGAACTGTGCTGTTGCCTCACGAGTGGTTTCCCAGGAGAACACTGGCAGTGGAGATTTTCAGCCACGTGGGCCAACCTGGTTGTGACCACTTTGCTTCATACCCCAACAACAAATGCAGCAATTACTTTGCCCATATCCCTCTACAGGGACTGTCACTGAAAGATGCTGTAGTCCGTATTTGGCCCAAAGACCTGCTTCGTCTTTCTTCCAGTTCCCATCATCACCAAATTCACTCAGAAAGCTATGGAGTGCAAGACCAGGGTAATCCTGTTGTCCTCTTTTGGCCTCAGCAGGTATGGTTCCCCTTTCTTTGTCCTCATCCGGTGCATCCACCACGGGTTCTGGATCCCTTTCTAGATCTCCTCAGTCAACTCTGTCCAGGCTACCTCTACCGGATCTCAAGGCCCTAAAACTAACCTCATGGTTTCTCAAATTTTAACAATCACCAGAGATGCCAGACTTTCTTCTCCGTATAATCTGCCCTTCTCAAAGGGACTCGGTCAAGATTTATAAAAGCAAATGGAAGCATTTTTCTATTTGGGCCTCCTCAAAGGGACAAGACCATTTTTAAGCATCCTTACCTGAATTCTTGGAGTTTGTATCAGAACTATTTAGGTGTGGCTTAAGTTATTTTACTAAACTAGCACACAAACACAGGAACCAATATCGGCAGAACAACACAGTCCACATACACAGTTCCCAAAAACTTGCAGCCACAAAAAGAGGCAGTTGTCACTTCATAAAATACGAATAAAAGCTCCGATTATATAAAACTTTCTGTTTATTGGTCCATGTGCAAACTCGGCAAGCGCTTTCACCCTGCTGGGCTTCTTCAAGCCAAAAACATAGGTAAATTCAAAGTATCCAATAAATAATCTCCTAACAATGACATCACTTCCTATGAATTAATTAATCACTAATGTAAAATTCAGTACTCAAAAACATAATTAAAATAAACTCAAAAGCAATATAAATTTCTCGATCAATGGCATGTCACAACAAACACACATACCATCGCTAAACATTTTCACTTATAAAACTTGCAGCTTCATTTCAAAATTCATTCACAACACACTAAATATAAATTACATATAAAATATGTATAAAAATAAACAATTAAATAGACTAGCTATACAGCAGAGCAGACCCAACATACCTTCCACACTAAACCTTCAACCTTCTTCCCTTCAACATGGGCTTTATAGGAACCCTCTCATTTAACCCTGGGGGCCGATCTGCTCTCAACCTAATAATCCATTTAGTTTCAATTTGTTCAGTGTGATTCATCACATCACCTCTCCTAATGGTAGGTCTGTTCATCTGTACAATTAAAAAATCAAATACGTGTTCAGCTGATGTTTCTAACACATGTTTCGATAATGCATTTTTTATCAGATTTAATCCGAATATTAAACTGATGTTCCCTAATCCTGTCCTTTAATCTCCTGTCAGTCTTGCCCACATAAAAAGCTGGGCAAGACCTACAGGTGGCAAGTTAAACAATGCGTTTAGTCTCACAACTCGCCTTAGGATGGATATAAAAATGGCGTTGTGTGACAGGATGAATAAACACGGCTGTATTGTTTATCAGCGAGCAATAACTGCACCTATGGCAAGGCTGGGTGGTGCCTGCAGTAAAGTTCGGCATATAATAATTATCGACTCTGCTTGAGTTGCACAAAATTCTATTGAAGGTTTAGTGTGGAAGGTATGTTGGTTCTGCTCCGCTGTATAGCTAGTCTATTTAATTGTTTATTTATTTTTTATACATACTTTATATGTAATTTATATTTAGTGTGTTGTGAATGAATTTTGAAATGAAACTGCAAGTTTTATAAGTGAAAATGTTTAGCGATGGTATGTGTGTTTGTTGTGACATGCCATTGATCGAGAAATTTATATTGCTTTTGAGTTTGTTATTTTAATTATGCTTTTGAGTACTGAATTTTATATTAGTGATTAATTAATTCATAGGAAGTGATGTCATTGTTAGGCGATTATTTATTGGATAGGTTCATAGGTTCATACTAGGTTATCTGCCCTAGGGCATTTATAAACCTAGCCAGAGTGTGTGTGTGGCTTTCACCACCCCTTAGGATGAGAATACTATACCCATTAGTTTGCTGTGCCTCTGTCCAGCAGTGATACAGAGATGATTCCCGGGGTAAACCTACGATCTCCCATCCACTCGTCAAGATTTCTCTTGAACAGAGTCAGTGAGGGGCTCTGCCTCACATGGACTGGGATTCTGTTCCATAGTGTAGGGAGTCTCTGGGTGATGAATCTGTCCCTCCAGCACGTCCTATTTATATCAGTGTTGAGGTTTAAGTCTCTTGCTCTCGTGGCTCTGGTGGATTTGGATTTTTTGAGGTGGAGCATGTCCATTAATTCCGGGTTGGACATGGCCTTGTATGTCAGGCACAGATCACCTCTAAGCAGACGGTATGCGACTGAATAGAGCTGGAGTTTCTTTAGTCGGGCATCGTATGACATATGTTTGAGCCCCTTTATCCTTTTGGTGAGGAACTTTTGGGGTCTTTCCAACTGCTGCAGGTGTCTGGTAAGGTACATTCCGAATGGGGCGTTGTACTCAATCATTGGTCTGATAAGTGAAGAGTACAGGGGTACAATGACCTCTCCTGATCTGGATGTGAATCCCTTCATGATCAGGTGGGCAATGTAGAAGGTCTTCCTAACCACTTTGGCAATGTGAGTGTCAAAAGAGAGGTTACTGTCAACTTGGGTCCCCAGGTCCCTGATAACTTCTTCCGTGTTTAATGGATTACCACCTATGTGGTAATTAGGGGTTACCTTGTTTTTCCCAAAGGGTATGACTATACATTTTTGGCATTTAGCTTAAGGCCATGGCTCTGGCACCAGTTATCCATTTCTATGAGACCTCTCTGGAGGATGTCTGTGTCTGATGGAGTGTCAATTATGGTGCCCAGTTTGCAGTCATCTGCAAATTTTGTCAGCCACAATCCACCTATGTTTGCCTGCACTTCAGAAAAATAAATGCCGAACAAGAGGGGGCCCAGGACTGAGCCATGTGGGACACCGCTCGTGACCGGCTTAGAGTCTGACATGGCACCAGCAACTCTAACCCTGTGTGTTCTGTCCTTGAGCCAGTTTGCAACCCATCTTGTGACATATGGGTTTACATCTAAGCTGGTGAGCTTTTCTATGATGCCCGAGTGGGGTATTGTGTCGAACGCTTTTGCTAGGTCAAGGTAGGCTGTGTGAACTGCCTTACACTCATCAATGGCCTTAGTGACTGTTTTGAAAAAGTCGACCAAGTTCAAGAGGCAGGATCTGCCCTTGACAAAGCCAAATTGGGTAGGATCCAGTGTCTGTAGGTCCCCAATGTCTTTATTTATGAGTTCCATTATGATCCTCTCCATAGCTTTGCAGACAAGGCTCGTCAAGCTTATGGGGCGGTAATTTCCAGGGTCCATAGAAGCACCGCCTTTGTGGAGTGGGACCACAGTTGCCGTACGCCATTCTTTGGGTACGTATCCTTTAGTAAGGCTAAGATTAAACAGCAGCCTTATGTGTGGGTTTAGTTCCTCATTGAGTTCGTGTAGCACACAGCCGGGGACACCGTCCGGTCCCATTGATGCTGTGTTTTTTGCTTTAGAGAGAGCAGCTCTCACCTGGGCATCTGAGATGTTTGGGAGGCTAGACTCTGGTGGGATAGATATTCTCCTTTTGGGGGGGAGGGAGGGGAGAAATTTGCACTGAACCTGTCTGCCAGTATGTTGGCAATGTCTGTGGGTTCAGTGATTTTTTATCATTTTGGACTAATTCTGAGCATATCTGGGAGTTTCCACCCAGGTTTCTAACATAGCTAAAGAAGGCCTTATGATTGTCTTTTGTGTCATTAGCGATTTTTCTCTCAAAGTTGGCCTTGGATGATTTTATGAGTGATCGTAGTTTTTGCTAGTATTGATCAGAGATGCCTTCCCTTTTAGGGATTTTGCTCTGTCATGTAGTAGCTTTCTCCTCTTGTTGTAGAGTTTGTTTATGGCTGGGGTCCACCAGACGGGCGCCTGCCTTTGGTGGAAAGGGTCTTGATTTTATTAGGGATTGCTTGATCCATACATTCCTGGAGGTGCTCGTAGAAGGCATTTGTAATGGTTTCAGCAGCGTGGGTTGTGGTTTCCACTGGCTCGGGGGCCTTGAAGGATACCACTCCAGTCTTAAGAAGTGTGAAGTTTGCTTTTGAGAAGTTCTTCACTGTGGTCTTTTGCTGGGGTGGGGGCGGGATGTGGATCTCCAGTGAGATTAATTTATGGTCTGATCTCACCAATGAGGGATATACTTCCGGTGTGGAGCATTTTGTCCCCATGTTTGTGATGATCAGGTCTAGTATATTTTCTCCTCTTGTGGGAATGGTGACTAGTTATTCCATAGCATTTGAGTTTATGAACTCCAGGAACCTTTGGGCTAGGGTGTTGGGGCTTGAGTAATGTTCCCAGTCTATGTTTGGGTAGTTGAAGTCACCCAATATGATGGTGTTTGGAGAGACATTCATACTCTCCAGTGTCTTCAGGAAGGCTGTGTGGGTTTCCTGAGTTTGAGAAGGTGGTCTGTAGCATGTTACAAACTGTAGGGCAGTTTTACCTATGGTTAATTGCACCTGGATGGTCTCCGATTCTTAGTGCGTTGCCACTAACCTGGAGGTGTGGGTATCCTTTATGAATATGGATACTCCCCCTCCTTTTGTGGTTCGGTCCAGATTTTGGGGCCGGAACGCATGATATGAGGTATAACCTGATAGTGCTGGGGTGCTCTCAGGAGCCTTGAACCAGGTTTCAGTCACAGCACAGACATCGATGTTCTCCATACTGAGGAGGGCTTCGAGGGCGTGCATCTTGAGGTTTAGACTTCTGGCATTGAGCAGTATTACCCTTAGTTTTTCTCCATTTTTGTTTTCTAGGGCGGTAGGTTTATCATTTGAGCCTTACTTTGAATTTACCTATGTTTTTGGCTTGAAGAAGCCCAGCAGGGTGAAAGCGCTTGCCGAGTTTGCACATGGTCCAATAAATAGAAAGTTTTATATAATTGGAGCTTTTATTTGTATTTTATGAACTGACAACTGCCTCTTTTTGTACCTACAAGTTTTTGGGAACTGTGTATGTGGACTGTGTTGTTCTGCCGATATTGGTTCCTGTGTTTGTGTGCTAGTTTCATTTCATTTATTTGTTTACGCAGGAACACGGACCCTTGGGCGATGGTTTTTGATTTTCTATTAAGTTATTTTACAATTAAAGTCCAAATAGGCACCATCTCAAATTTTCACATAGGTCCCAACTGTACACCCATTTTTTCCCTCAAAGTGCCAAGGTCTTCCTTAGAAGAAGGCCTTTTTATTGAGAGCTCGAGTTCATGGTCCGATCCCTTCTTGGGATATTACAGTTTTGTTACAATCAACCCAATAATCCTTTGAGCCTGCAACATCAGTAGATCTGAATTTTCTATCATGGAAGTCTGTTTTGTGTGTGGCTATTACATAAGCAAATTGTGTGACAGAATTGCAGGCATTTTTTTTTTTTTTTTTTGCAAACCACCTTTCCTTATTTTTCACAAGAACAGTGTGTCACTGAGAACCAACCATTTTTTTCTTCCCAAAGTAGCTACAGAATCTAACTTGAATGAACAGATTGATCTGACAGTCTTTCCATTTTTTTCTAACAAAGGAGAATATGCTGTTTTATACCTTAGAACCTGAGTTGTCTTTGAACATCTTTCTCCGTCGTACTGATTGTTTCATAAAATCAGATCAGTTGTTCATATCCTTCTCAAAGACAAAACCTAGATACTCCATGTCTAAAATAACCTGCTCAAAATGGTTGGTGACTGCATTTCATTTGTTTATAAGTGCAGGGGCATGTCCTTGCATTTAAAATGTAAGGCTCACTCTACCATGACAGTGGCAACTTCAACAACATTTGGAGAGAGAGTACCCATCAGTGATATACGCACTGCAGTGACTTGGTCTTCACCTCATACCTTTGTGTCTTCTTATAGGTTAGATGTACAGTCTATGATTCGCACATCTTTGGACTCTGCCATACTTAGGAATGTCCTTCCTTGAGTCCACCCAGTTCCCTGGGGTAGCTTAGGAATCTGTCCCATGTGTTGAATTGTACAAAAACAGACAACTACAACATAATGTGAAAGTTAATACTTACCATACTGATAGGCCTGCATTGTATCATTTTCATATGCTTCAACTCCCTCCCTCCATCCCCCTGCCAAATTGTTACTTATTTTTTCTCTGAACCATGTCTGACCCTTTGTACCTCTTGGCTTATATAGCGGTTTCTGTTTAGTCCGTCATTATTTTTTTCTGCATAATTTATCACCATTTGAGGTTATCCAGCAAGCTCAATCTGAAGTAATTTGGGCAGGAGAGGGCAATTGTGGGTAGAGAAGGAGTCAGAGCTCTCAGATTCAGTACTTTGGTATAAGGCGCCACAGTGGATCTAATTGAATCTGACATCCTACATGTTGAACCAGGTAAAAATGAGACAAAATGGATCTATCATTATGGTAAGTACATAGCTTTCATTTTTGACATTCCCAGGCCAAATTTTAGAGCTACAGCAAAGACCCCTAGCTTAATAGACTGTACAAATGGTAGGAGTAATGAGCACTGCATTTGTTTTTATTTTTTATGTCGCGGTATCACTTGTCAAAATTCTGCATATATATATATATATATATATATATATATTTATGTGCGTGTGTTTGTGTATATATATATATATATATATATGTGTGTGTGTGTGTGTGTGTGTGTGTATATATATATATATAATAGGGTCTATATTAGAACACCGAATATTTAAAATGTCGAGTGTTCTAATATTGGCCCTTTTTCAGCGAACGCTGAAAATATTGAAGAAACAGTAAGTAAACCAAATTTTTTCCTAGGGAAAGAATTTGGTTGTCCGTTTCTGTTGCTTCGGTATTTTCAGAGCTTTGGTGGAAAGTTACGGGTCGGGTTCAGGTAAGTGTGCGATTGTGTGGACGTGAGGGTTAGGGTGAGTTAGGGTTAGGGTATGGGTCAGGTAATTGTGCGATTGTGTGGAAGTGAGGGTTAGGGTGGGGTAGGTAAGTTATGGTTAGGGCGCGGGTGAGGTGACTGTGTGATAGTGACGGACCTTAGGGTTAGGGTTTGGGTTAAGGTACGTGGCTAGTTAGTGGTGTATGTATAGTTTAGTGTACGGTTAGGTGTAAGAGTTTAGGTGTATGCGTGTGGATTGCTGTTTGTTTGGTGTGCTTGTGTTGTGTGTATGTGTTTTGGAACAGCAAACTTTCTCCCTAGGAAAAAAGTCGCTGTTCTGAATGTTCGATGGTTTGTATTTTCGATTGATAGGGTTTGATATTAGAACACTCGACATTTTGAATGTTCAGTGTTCTAATATAGACCCATATATATATATATATATATATATATATATATATATATATATATATGTATATATGATTGGCAGTAGGTTTTTATGGTGCCAAGTTGCCAGCCCGACGCCCACCCTTCAGCAAAGGTACGCCCATTCACGCATGTCTTTCGGAGGCCACTCGACCGCGGGGAGGACATGCCGACTCCACACAGAAGGCACTCCAGCCGAGAATCGAACAGGAGAACCTCTTGCTGTGAGGCAACAACGCTACCGCGTATGTAGGTATGTGTGTGTGTGTGCATATATATATATATATATATATATATATATGAATATATATATATGAATATATATATATATATGAATATGTGTATGTATATATATATATATGGGTCTACTGCTTTTGGTCGAATCACATTTGGTCGAAAATGATTTCAGGCAGCCCACTTCACCGAAAATGCGTTTCACTGAAAACCCATTTGGTCGAATTCTAGTTGGTCAAAAATGTAATATAGCCCCTGCTCCACTGCATTGCACCCCTGGAGTGAGAATATAAAGTTAGGGAGGATGTGGGGGGCACAGCCCCGCACATTGGGGGCTGTGGGGGGCATAGCCCCCCACATAATTGCAGTGTATTCAGTATTATATACTTGTGTATCCATTAAAAATGCATTGACACATATAATGTCAGTAAAAACTAGTTGCAAAATGTGGGGTGCTACACCCCCCAACTTTATATTCTCACTCCAGGGTCGCACTGCAGTGGGACAGGGGCTATTTTCCATTTTCAACCAAATGAGCTTTCAGTGAAGTGGGCTGCCTGAAATCGTTTTCGACCAAATGTAGTTTTTCTTCCGGTTTTCCCCGGTTAGGTGGTGCCACAGCAGAACTCCAGTCCGCTAATGATTGGCAGTAGATTTTTTACGGGTGCCGAGGTGCCAACTTAACGCCCAACCTTCAACGAAGGCACGGCCATTCTACGCATGTCTTTCGAACACCACTCGACTGCGGGGAGGACATGCAGACTCCACAAAGAAGGCGCTCCAGCCGAGAATCGAACGGGAGAACCTCTTGCTGTGAGGCAACAACACTACCGCTGCACCACGATGGCTTCATTTTCGACCAAATGTGATTAGACATATATATATATATATATATATATATATATATATATATATATATATATATATATATATATATATACATACATATATGTATGTATATATATGGGTCTACTTTCATAGACCGAAGCGCCACTATACCGACACCCGGAAGACCGAGACGGAACGACCGAACAGGTAGGTTACCGAAAACGCGATATCCCGACGGCTGTGAGACCGACAACGGCAGCGTGAGCGATACGGTAAGTGTCGAAAGTGACAGATGTAGTATTGGGGAGCGGACAGGTAAGTGTACGATACTGAGGATTTTAGGATAGTGTGTGGAAAATGTGAGTGTGCGGTGGTGTCGGACTAAGGGTTCCGTGAGGTAAGTGTGTGGAAGTGACGTAGAGCTGTGTAGGGTAGTGTTAAGTGTGTTAGGGTTAGAATGCAGGTGGAGTGAGTGTGCGATAGTGATGGGCTGAATGTTTTAGGCTGTGTTAAGTGAGTTAGGGTTAGGGTGCAGGTAGGGTGAGTGTGCAATAGTGACGGTGTTGGGGTTTAGGGCTGTGTTAAGTGAGTTAGGGTTAGGGTGCGGGTTGGGTAAGTGTGCGGTAGTGTCGGACGTTAGGGTTAGGGTTTAGGTTAAGGTTAGTGGATATGTTGTTGTGTGCAATGTGTATTTCGCGTTTTTTGTGTCGGTGTTTTGGTGTTCGGTATGTTGAGTTGTCGGTGTGGTGTGTTGTCGGTTGTTTGGGGTGGGGAAAATGTGTGTCGGTGATTCGTACGTTCGGTCTATGAAAGTAGACCCATATATATATATATATCTATATATATATATATATATATATATATATATATATATATATATATATGGCAATAAAGAAAAGAACAGCTACACTCCGCCAGGTAAATTGTGTGTTGAGAAACTCGCACAATGTAAGAAAACCAGCAAAAATTCCAACAACAGCAACCATGCAACAATTATGTTATCCTGAGCTTCAAATACAGCCCAAAACCGTCATTCAACGTTATTGCAGTCCAAAAACACCCTTCAGTAATAAAATATGAAATCCAAAATGCTTCGCAAAGACAAGAATTTTATTGTGCACTCAGTCGGTGGTTAGCGCTTTCACAAAATGCTTCATCAGACCATAACTGACCAAGTGAAAAAGTACATTTAAAACCTACATCACCAATCATAGCTCTCCTGTGCTACAACATCATTTCCTGCTTAGAATCAGGAAGTTTGTGCATTCAAGAAACTCACTTTAATTAAGCAATGTCTCTACATATTAGTTCACAAAAAAACCTAAAACATGTTCAAATATAAACAGACAATAAATCATCCTCTAAATGCAGAACATGAACCATAAATACATCTTAAAAATCATAGTAAAAAGTGTTCGCTATAACCAGCGATCTTAAACATTGCTCCGTTTCACCACACAACGGAGATACATAAACATTGATGAACACTGCATAAAAACTCATGACAACATTGGACATTATTGATTGGTGCATAGTAGGCATATCACCTTAGAATTACGTTTACAATCCAAGACATCAAAAACGAGCTTCCAAAGTCTTGAATCAAGCACTTCATAACATCACTAGCTGTCATAAAAATGAAGTAAAAAAGAAAGAAGGAAAAGATGAAAACATCTTTCCCTTTTACCCACACTCAAACTTACTCTTGAGCAACTAACCAATGCTAACGTTTCCTAGTGAATCTACCTACAATTAATAGAAAAAAGCAACATTACTATACTTATAAAGAAAAGGCTGTCCTGCTTCTGCCAGCATACCACCAAAACATGCCCTTCGATATATTTTGGAACATTAACTTAATAAAAATACAAACAATAATAAGCATGCGTGTATGCTAATCTGTTAAACCACATAGAGTTAATATAGAGTCCAACATACCATATTGCACTCACCACGGAACCCAACGCTACTGTCTACTAAACTATCAAGCTCCACCCATAAAATAGAAATAGTGCGCTTAAAATCAACTCTTTAATGCCAACGCAAGACTAAGGATAGCATGTCAAATGCATAATCACGATTACGTGTTAACAAAAGAAAAATAAGTAAAAATGCATACAGATCTACAAGAAACATACATTAAAAGTTAAAAACGTACACTAAAACCAAACACGACAATTACTAACTTCTCTACACCATAAAAAGTCTATCATAAAAAATCTATCATAAGCATAAAAAACTCAACTAGATGCAAAAACCACTGCGCTCCTCCCATATAACAGGAATATTGCGTTGGAGTCAACGCTTCGATATCAGAACACTAATAACGAAGGCATATCAAATGCATAACCAAAAAAGCATATAGACAAGAGAAATAAATAAAAATCATTGCAGATCTGTGAATAACCTTCAAAAGAAGTCAGAGACATACCCTGAAACCAACCACGGCAGTCACTGACTTCTCTGATGCATAAAGAAATCTAACATAACCATAAATGACATAGCTAACTACAAAAACAATATATCATATCAATTATGAACTATAAATGGGAGCTTCCCATATATTACATAGTCAATACTTAAGAATCAATCAAAAAACCAATAAAGTTTATATTTGATTCTTATAACAGATGATTATTAAAAATAACAAAAAATCTATTTAATTCTAACTTTAAAACCCTAATACTCTAATATGAGACCTACCACTATATTGAGCCAACAAGTGATCTAACACTAACAAACAGACAACATACATGGCTACCTAAGGCTCTTAGAGCGTAAAACTGGCTTGATGGACATCCTGTCATTCAGGCCCTTGCCAAAATCTGCTCTCATACGAATGATCCATTTCAACTCCTTCTCCTCCGTTATATTAGGACTGGTGTTAGTACAAATGCTTTAGCCAAACATGTAATGACCACTGGTCCTACTCATTCTTTCGAGTTCTTGGTCATTGAAACTATTAAACCGAATGTAAGAGGGGGGAATGTTACTAATATAACTGAGGAGAAGGAGTTGAAATGGATCATTCGTATGAGAGCAGATTTTGGCAAGGGCCTGAATGACAGGATGTCCATCAAGCCAGTTTTACGCTCTAAGAGCCTTAGGGTGAGGTAGCCATGTATGTTGTCTGTTTGTTAGTGTTAGATCACTTGTTGGCTCAATATAGTGGTAGGTCTCATATTAGAGTATTAGGGTTTTAAAGTTAGAATTAAATAGATTTTTTGTTATTTTTAATAATCATCTGTTATAAGAATCAAATATATATTTTATTGTTTTTTTGATTGATTCTTAAGTATTGACTATGTAATATATGGGAAGCTCCCATTTATAGTTCATAATTGATATGATATATTGTTTTTGTAGTTAGCTATGTCATTTATGGTTATGTAAGATTTCTTTATGCATTAGAGAAGTCAGTGACTGCCGTGGTTGGTTTCAGGGTATGTCTCTGACTTCTTTTGAAGGTTATTCACAGATCTGCATTGATTTTTATTTATTTCTCTTGTCTATATGCTTTTTTGGTTATGCATTTGATATGCCTTCGTTATTAGTGTTCTGATATCGAAGCGTTGACTCCAATGCAATATTCCTGTTATATGGGAGGAGCGCAGTGGTTTTTGCATCTAGATGAGTTTTTTATGCTTATGATAGATTTTTTATGATAGACTTTTTATGTTGTAGAGAAGTTAGTAATTGTCGTGTTTGGTTTTAGTGTATGTTTTTAACTTTTAATGTATGTTTCTTGTAGATCTGTATGCATTTTTACTTATTTTTCTTTTGTTAACACGTAATCGTGATTATGCATTTGACATGCTATCCTTAGTCTTGCGTTGGCATTAAAGCATTGATTTTAAGCGCACCATTTCTATTTTATGGGTGGAGCTTGATAGTTTAGTAGACAGTAGCGTTGGGTTCCGTGGTGAGTGCAATATGGTATGTTGGACTCTATATTAACTCTATGTGGTTTAACGGATTAGCATACATGCATGCTTATTATTGTTTGTATTTTTATTAAGTTAATGTTCCAAAATATATCGAAGGGCATGTTTTGGTGGTATGCTGGCAGAAGCAGGACAGCCTTTTCTTTATAAGTATAGTAATGTTGCTTCTTTCTATTAATTGTAGGTAGATTCACTAGGAAACGTTAGCGTTGGTTAGTTGCTCAAGAGTAAGTTTGAGTGTGGGTAAAAGGGAAAGATGTTTTCATCTTTTCCTTCTTTCTTTTTTACTTCATTTTTATGACAGCTAATGATGTTATGAAGTGCTTGATTCAAGACTTTGGAAGCTCGTTTTTGATGCCTTGGATTGTAAACGTAATTCTAAGGTGATATGCCTACTATGCACCAGTCAATAATGTCCAATGTTGTCATGAGTTTTTAATGCAGTGTTCATCAGTGTTTATGTATCTCCGTTGTGTGGTGAAACGGAGCAATGTTTAAGATCGCTGGTTATAGCGAACACTTTTTACTATGATTTTTAAGATGTATTTATGGTTCATGTTCTGCATTTAGAGGATGATTTATTGTCTGTTTATATTTGAACATGTTTTAGGTTTTTTTGTGAACTAATATGTAGAGACATTGCTTAATTAAAGTGAGTTTCTTGAATGCACGAACTTCCTGATTCTAAGCAGGAAATGATGTTGTAGCACAGGAGAGCTATGATTGGTAATGTAGGTTTTAAATGTACTTTTTCACTTGGTCAGTTATGGTCTGATGAAGCATTTTGTGAAAGCGCTAACCACCGACTGAGTGCACAATAAAATTCTTGTCTTTGCGAAGCATTTTGGATTTCATATTTTATTACTGAAGGGTGTTTTTGGACTGCAATAACGTTGAATGACGGTTTTGGGCTGTATTTGAAGCTCAGGATAACATAATTGTCGCATGGTTGCTGTTGTTGGAATTTTTGCTGGTTTTCATATATATATGTAATTAGTAAACAGCACGAAATAACCACTAAAGGTGAATACCGCAGAATTATAAAAATTGTAACAAAATAAAACAGTATCACCACCACGGCATCAAGCATAAAACTAACTTTAGTAAAATGAGTAAAGTAAACTAGATGAGCACTTTCGGACCACTTCCGTGTTCTTCCTCAGATCTAACTCCACCATTAATGAATACGCTTTTTATACAATACTATGTCGGATCAAAAACATGAATTCAAATGACATCCATTCAGGGCTGGCTTTAACGGAAGGCAAGTATTTAAACTGAGAGGCATGTTGGCTTGCAAATCACCAATCCACTTTAAATCAGCTAGATCCGTATGTAATGTTATGTCCCCTCCTCTCATGTCTTTTCTAATAATTTGTAAAACAGAGAATAGAATTGAATGAGAGTTATGTGACAAAATATGTTAAGCCAATGGACTTTTGGTGTCTTGCAGTCGTATGTCACTAATGTGTTTAGAAATTCTTTCTTTGAGCGGAGGATTGGTTTTACCAATATAGAACGAGTCACACTGTTGAGAGCATGCGACATGTATCACGTTCTTACTCTTACAGTCCATATAAGTTTTCAACTAATACTTTTTATACGTTCTTGGATGTATAAAGGACTGCTGTGTCAAAATATATTTACAACAACTGAATGCTGTACAAGGATAGGTATCCATCTTGTTAGACAGAACAGGTTGAGCAAGATGTTGGCGATGGCAGAGCAACCTTTTAATATTTATATTAATTTTTCAAGGAAAAAGATGGTACTTTACTATTTGTTTCACTGTGTCATCACTTAGTAAGACTTTCCAATTACTCCTGATCACTTCACAAACTTGATTAACATCATTTGAATATGCCAGCACCATTTTATGTGATTCCTTTTTAGGTGATGTTCTTCGTGCTTCACTGTTGCAGTCATTACATTTGGGTTATCTGCTTGCAGGTAGCCCTCAGTCGGCCTGATTAACAAAGTCTTGGGTCCTGCGTCAGTTGCTGTCCCTTCTTCCATGACATCAAGTCGTCAGGGGTATAAATCATGCAGCCGACGCCATTACATCAGTCTTTCTTGCCATGCGGTGCGCGAAGCAGGAGCAGTTCGCAAGTGCCGGTCGGCCGACTCCTGAAATTTTCGTTTTCAAGTTTCAGAACCGAAGTCTTCAACTAAAGCTAAGTACCCCGTTGGGGAAACATTTTCTTGCTCCTTACCGATGTCAGTAAAAGTTAATAATTGCATTACTTGTGGAAAGCAAATACCTCATAAAGATTTTCATTCATACTGTATTCCTTGCCTAGGCCCTGACGACAATGTACCTTGCTGTCGGTTTTGTGGTTTATTTAATCAATGCACTGTCCGTCGTCGGTATATTTTCGCCTCTAAATATTTTGGTTCTCTGTATAATTATCCAGAAATGTCGTCTGTTAGCCATCCGACTACCGGGATTCCAAAAAAACGCAAAGATAAAGACAGAGACAGGCCTCCGAGGAAACTGCCGATGAAGCTTCTCCTAAGCCAGTCGCCAGTTTGCCGTTACTCAGTGAGGCGCTTTCGCAGCCCCTGATACCTGCTACTTCTGATTCGCAGGCCTCTACTGAGACCCATTCGGAGTCCGGTATGCCGCGAGATGCTTCAGCTATGGAACCTGCGGATGTCTCTACCTTGGATGCGTCCGAAGCCGCTGTGCAGGCACCAGCTTCTGAGGGTGTATTCAGGCCTATGGACTTGCATATTAAACCGATGCCTCTTTCTTTACTTAGGCCTAAATCTCGATTCATGCCTAAAAAAACGACGCCCAGGCCACATGCTCAGGCCTTTATGCCTAAAAAATAAATTATAAGGATGACTGAAGATCTAATAACTCTTATCAGGGGTAGCCAACCTCCCCTCCACCCTTCTAAGAGGCTAGGACTGAAGCTGATTATGAATCTTCTGATCAGGATTCTGTTTCTGATCCTTCTGATGATCTGGATTTGCCCTTATCTACTTAAGAAGATTCTGATGCAGAGGACTCCATTCCCTCTGCTTCCCCTCCTGAGGATTTTTCTTTTGGGGAAACCTTACATACTCTAAGAGAGCATTTCCACTGGGAAAGCCAGGATTTCTCAGATTCAAAAAAGAGGCTTAGGGATTTCTTCTCCTACCTCAGCATAGGCCTTTAGCTATTCCTCCTGTACTAGACATTGTTGATGCTTTTTCAGAATTTAGTTTGGCCCCTTATACCCTGCCTCCTGATCCCAGAAAACCTGACAGATACTACAGGGTCCTGGGTCCCATAAGTTCCTTTTTAAAAATCCTATTGCAGATCCAGAGACTATTTCACAGGGGCCCAAGGGCATTAAGGCTTCTACTGCTGATTTACCCCTTCTAATAGAGACTCCAGGGCACTGGATAGATGGGGTAAGGAGGTTTACACTTCTGCAACCTTGGCCCTTAGGACTTTAAACTGCCAGTTTCATATGTTAAAGTATCAGCAACATGTTATTGGATTGCTTAAACAGAAAATGATGTTGATTCCTGACTGTGTGGAAAATAAAGTAGTACAGGATTTAATGCATTCTGCTGAACAAATTGGAAAACGTAATTTGCAATGTGGTTTTGATTCATTAGAGGTCTTTTGCAGGGCTGCCGTTACTAGGTTTGTGCTCAGAAGGCATGCTTGGCTTAAGGAGCAATCTTTGCCTGATCATGTTAAGGTTAAATTGTTGGATGCTCCTTTAAATCAGGACCACCTTTTTGGCAACAAGGCTGAGGAAGTTCTTAAAAAGATGGAAGCTAAAGCTAAATCTATGCAAACTGTGAAAGATTTTTTTACAAGTTCAGCCTCCTAGATTTAGTAGGCACTGGCCCTCTAAGAAATGGTCCTTTCCAGCCCCTTAAAGGTCTTCTCAAGCCAAACCCAGAG
Organism: Protopterus annectens; assembly: GCF_019279795.1. Classification (NCBI taxonomy): domain Eukaryota; kingdom Metazoa; phylum Chordata; order Ceratodontiformes; family Protopteridae; genus Protopterus; species Protopterus annectens. The sequence goes on along the minus strand of NC_056741.1, from coordinate 1,266,293,826 downwards.
ACAGCAAAAACCCCAGGTTTCAGTCCCAGGGGACACACAGAACTAAGCAGTGGGAGGCCTCCACTTCCAAGTCTGGGAATAATAAGACTCCCCCTATAGTAAACTGTCTCAATGACTTCCTTTTAAAATGTCCAAGCACTTCTCAACTGACTGCCCCTTTGGGGGAAAAGATTGCTCTTCATGCAAAGAATTGGGAACTCGTTACCCAGGACAAATGGGTTTTAAATAGTGTCCCAGGGATACAGATTTCACTTCCACACGTTGCCAACACCAAGCGGGTGGCCGGACCTACCCCCATATCAGTGGGCGGAGGCCCAAAAACAAGTACTTTCTCTCTTAAGCATGGGGCTATTCAGCTGGTACCAGAAGAGGTAAAGGGACAAGGTTTGTACTCGAGACTTTTCCTGGTACCCAGAAAAGACAATTCATGGCGTCCTATCCTGGACTTGTCTGCCCTAAACACCTTTTTGGAGATTCCAAAATTCAAGATGCTGACCCTCCAATTACTTCCTATGCTGGGCAAAGATGCCTGGTTGGCAACAATAGATTTAAAAGAAGCATACCTGCACATCCCAATCAGGAAATCTTGCAGAAGATACCTACGCTTCAAAACAGGCTACACGCACTATCAGTTCTCTGCACTGCCCTTTGACTTATCTATTGCGCTCAGGGTATTCACAAAATGCCTAGCTCCAGTTATTGCATTTTGCAGGCAAAGAAATATTCAAATATACCCATACCTAGACGATTGTCTAATTCAGGCAGAAAGCCAGGGCATACTTTTGAATCATCTGGCCTTTGTACAAAGGGTTCTAACTTGTCCTGGGTACACCATAAATGAAAAGAAATCACACCTGGTACCCTGTCAACAAATTATATTCCTGGGAACAAGCTTGTATACAACTTCCCAGATGGCTTACCTCACGCCAGAGAAACAAATTCATTTGACAACCTACTTCAAACAAGTGGCCACAAAAACCCTGCTATCTGCAAGACAAATACTGCAAGCATTAAGGTTCATGGCCTCCTGCATTCTTCTAATTCCATATGTAAGACTGCATATAAGGAAACTACAGTGGCATCTAAAAAGCCTATGGTGTCAACATTATCAAGACCTAGAAACAATGATTCCTATCATACCTTGCCTACGCCTAGAGTTCCTTTGGTGGGCAGATGCTTGCCACCAAAACAAGGGACTACCTTTCACACCACCCCCTGCCACCCAAACCCTAACAACAGACGCAACAGACTATGCATGGGGGGCTCACCTGGCAGGGAAGTGCATTCAGGGCAAATGGAACCCAAGACAAATGCACCTGCATATCAATCAGAAAGAAATGTTAGGTGGTACAGAATGCTCTGATAGCCTTCAAAGGACCACATTCGTCTAGGACAACTAATGGTAAAGACGGACAACACCACTGTTATGTGGTACATAAATAAGCAGGGGGGTACACATTCCTACCCCGTCTGCAGACTAGCCATGGCATTGTGGAATACAGCCCTGAGCTACCGAGTGCACCTACAAGCTCAATTCCTGCCAGGAAAATTAAATACACTGACAGACGGACTAAGCAGAAAACTCATGGACCCACATGCGTGGAAACTGGAACCAAGGATTTTCAACATATTGACAAGCAAAAGGGGGAGCCCAGATATAGACCTGTTTGCCTCTCCCCAGAACTACCAATTGGACAAAGTTTGCACAAGGACTCCCCACAAACAAGCCTGGAAAGTGGATGCTCTGTCCTTCAGCTGGAAAAACCTATCAGTCTGTGCCTTCCTCCCTCTGCCTCTGCTCTCCAAAGTACTACTAAAAATCAAACGGGACAAACCAAAGATGATTTTGATTGCTCCAGACTGACCGCACCAACACTGGTTACCCCCTATTGCACAGTGTCACCGTGATCTCCATGGCACCTGCCTCAAACTCCTTCCCTGCTGTCTCAGCAGGAGAACCAGATTCTGCACCCTCAGCTTCTAACACTGATCCTTGCAGCCTGGCTAATTACTTAATCTCTCCTTTACCATCCCTCAGCAAACCTGTGATGGATATTTTAGAGGCAAGGAGGCCTAGTACTAGAAAATCTTATGCTGAAAAATGGAAAAGATTCTGTGCCTGGAACCAGTCTCAAAGGATGAGCACAACCGCACCCAATTTACCTCAGATTTTACAATACTTAACTGAAATGCTTCACAAGGGCCTGTCTTTTTCCTCCATTAAAATCCACACCTCAGCCATTTCAGCTCATTATAACACAGAACCTCCCCTCTTTTCTCATCCACTGCTCAAGCAGTTCCTCAGAGGGGCCAAAAATTTGAGACCACCCAGGAGAGCTCCAACCCCAGCCCGGGCCCTTAATTTTGTCTTGGAGAAACTCACTCTAACTCCTTTCAAGCCAGCTGCTACTACAGACTTAAAATTCCTTTCTTGGAAAACAGCTTTCCTTTTAGCAATCACTTCAGGTAGAAGGGTATCTGAATTACAGGCCCTTATGGCAGTGGAGCCTTTCATCATCTTACATGCGGACAGGGTGTCCCTCAGAACCAGTCCATCCTTCATGCCCAAGGTGGTATCCAATGTGGCTCTTAATCAGTCCATTCATTTGCCAACCTTCTTTCCGAATCCACAGAATAAAGGGGAGTGGATACTGCATTCCTTAGATGTGCACAGACAACTTAGATTCTACTTGCACAGGACTAAACCTCAAAGGAATTCTGAACAACTGCTGGTGGCATTTGCTGTAGGGGCAGAGGGGAAGGCTATTTCAAAGCAAACCATTTCTAAATGGAGAAGTCATTGCATTCATTTCTGCTATAAGCACCATGGAAAACCTATCCCCCAGGGGATCAGACCTCACTCCACCAGGGCTCCATCTACCTCTACAGCCTTTCTCAGAGGCGTCCCTACCAGGGATATCCTAGAAGCTGCTACCTGGAATTCTGTACATACTTTCACCAAGCATTATCATTTGCCAATTTTCTTTAAATCCAGAGCTGGCTTTGCCACTGCTGTCTTGCAGGGCCTTATAGCTGGCCCTAATGCTATCTAAATTCCTCCTCCCCAACCATAGCTTTGGGAATCCACCCAAATGTAATGACTGCAACAGTGAAACACGAAGTACATAGTACAGTTGTGTACACTTACCATAAATGTAGATGTTCGAGTGTATTCACTGTTGCAGTCTTGGTTACCCTCCCTCCAGCCCCCTAACTTCTTTTGACTATACCTCTACTTTCCTTTACTATGCTTAAAAGCCTTTTTGGTGTATTTGCTTTTTTGTTGGAAGTATATCTTTGTACTTTTATATTTAATTGCTTCCCATTAGGGGGGCACCTGACATCTGGGACAAGAAAACCTGATGTAATCGGCTGCATGTTTTATACCCCTGACGACCTGACATCTCTCGTCATGGAAGAAGGGACAGCAACCGACGCAGGACCCAAGACTTTGTTAATAAGGCCGACTGAGGGCTACTTGCAAGCAGATAACCCAAATGTAATGACTGCAACAGTGAATACACTCGAACATCTACATTTATGGTAAGTGTACACAACTGTACTTTCTCTCCACATTATTCATTGTCATTTCTGTGTATCTATGTGAAAAGAAAGGCTTCCCTATGGTGCAACGCAAAGTACTAACTTCATCAAAACATTCCTTGATCTCCTTCTCATTATAACCCTTCTGAACGAGGTCATAAGTAAATTTATCATTATCTAAGTGAAGATCTCTCTCATCTGTGTGTAGCCTTTAGTTCCTCAGTATCTGGCCCTTCGTAGTGTTCTTATAAACATGCTTGGGATGCATACTATGCCAATTCAAAATATTGTCCCTTCTACATTTTTTGTGGTATTTACAAGTGTGAATACCCAACTCCGTATCCAAATATTAAGTGGCATTCAAAAAATTAATCTTATTTTTAGAATAGTGCAAAGTAAATTTTAAAAAGTCAGTTGTTGTTTCCAGCTATTCAAAAAAGATCCTAAGGTCATTCTTAGTACCATTCCACATTATAAATATGTCATCCACAACTATTTTATAATGTTCAGTATACATAGAATAAGGGTTGTTCAAAACATAACGTGTTTCCCATTCAGCTAGTATAAGATTAGCATGAGAATTGGCACAGGGAGTGCCCATGGCAGCACCCTACTTCAGCCAATAGATCGTATTATCATATATAAACAAATTATTATATTTCTTATTGCATGCACTCAAGTATCATTAGGAATGACCGTAAACAAACTGAATATATCTATATCTATGGTGACCAATCAACAAGAATCAAAACTCGTCATATGGGAAGTATATTCATGTAAACTTCCCCAAAAATGTCCTGTATCTTTAAGAACTGTCAAAGCTGATAGTAAGGCAGTTTTCAATGGTCTGTCAATATATAAGGATATAGATTCTGTAAGCCAGCCCTCACTATTAACTACAGGACACAATGGTGGATCTAATGAGTTCTTACGTATTTTAAGCAAGCCTTTTGTTAATGGAATGTGTGGATGAGCCACAGTAAGAAAGTCATATAGCGACTCTTCTAGTCGTTGACTCATTAACAGTTCAAATAAACTCTCTTTTACATCATTAATCATCTTCTTAAATTGTAACTTAGTAATAGGAGTATAAGTGTTCATGTCCCCAACAACTTTCATTTTCAAATTATAAGCCTTCTCCATAGTACAAACGGCTCCTCCCTTGTCAGCTTGAGATATAATATCAGCATTATTATGCAGATCATGTAGAGCCATTCTTTCCTGTTTGGTTAAGTTTTGTCGTAAACGAGAAAAGTTTCAATAGACAACTAACTCTGATGTAGATTTGGTGATTACAATTTATTAAATAAAGACATTATTTTTATTCCAGCAACTTCCATACATTTAAGTGATATAATGGTTAATTTGAAATCATTTTGTAATTTTTGTAGTTACTTGGACATTAGTACCAAGTGTATGCATCCAGATGAAAAAAGGCAGTATAATTTTAATGTTTCTGCTTCATGTAACACCAAACATGTAGTGTATCTTGCCCATTGTTTGAAATGTTTGAAATTTTATGTTGGTAAAACTGACAAGAGTGTTTAAAGATCAGATTGGGGAACATGTATACCACATTAATAGGACAGAGTAAGTGCACTATCTTAAACATGTTAGTGAGACTGACTATGAACATACTTTTAAATTTCTTGTAATAGGGTGGGTATATGAAAGTATCAGGGGCGGTGATGTCCACAACAAGACAGGGGCTCTGGAAGCCAACTGGATTGTAAGGCTTAAGGCAGATACTGGACATGGCCTGAATGACTATTTACCCCTGAAGCCTATATTAAAGAAAAGGCCCCTCTTTAGATTAATTTTATGTGTGTATTTCTTGCATTTATTCTTTTTGAAAAAATCCGTTTTTTATATGTATTTTTTTATATATGTGTTCTTTATATGAAGTTTTATATGTATATTTTTGTATGAAATTATTTTGAATATATTGCTGCTATTTTTATAAGAGAGTGATTACAATTATATGTAAGGTATATATGTATATATGGCTTTAAATATTTGGGTCATATGATTAATAGCATGTGACTAGTGCTTTCAGAGTATAAAATGAAGGTTTAGATGCAACATATTTACATCTGATGCAGTGGGGTACACACCTACGAAAGCACTTATGTTTTTTAGTCTGTGGTCTGTTCTACAATAAATAATCTTTATACTGGAATCTACAGCCTACTCCTTGTCCTTCTTTGGTTTGTATGCTTCTGGACTCTTGGCTTTTTGGACCTGGAGACCTGCTTTTGGAGGTAGCTGTTTTTTGATTCTTATTACTTAAATTATGTCAAACTCAAATTATTGAAAGACTGAATAATAACCACAGATATTATCAGAACCTAACCAAATCGGGCCAAATTGATCCACATCACACCGTTATGGCACAGGCAAGTTCAGTTTCCACTGCTTGCTAATTTCCAAGTACTCCTGCCAGTCTTCCTAACTCCTCCATCCATGATCCCATGATTCACATGTAAGGGAAGTCAGCTCCTGAACCCTGCAAGCTAAAGCTAACTCTGTGGCTTCTCCACTTGACTTAAATATCAGGTACTAGAATGCCTCTGACAGGATAGTTTCTTTGCTTTTGTTAGGCCAGCAATCTTCTACCCAAAAGATTGATAAGTACAAATAAAAAAGGTTTCCAGTGTAGGCAGAGAGTTTGAGGGGAATAGATTCATACGTCACATTGCTGGCTGTGGTTCTTAACATAGTCAGTGCAGGTTTCATTTACCCTGATTTTTTTAAGTCCCCCCTTCCTCTATCTCCTTGGATTTGCCCTGTTGGCTCATACATTGTCTGCCAAGGCAGGTGTCAGGCATTTCTGGTCTGGGCAGACATCTATGGCATATAATTCCCTGACCAGACATCCTTATCAGCACAGTCATTCTCCCCCTGCAATGAGAATTAAGTGTTCACAAGCAGGTCAGTTTTGCCATTCCAGTGGGTGTCTGTCTCCCCCTCCCCACTGTTTGCTTGTAGGCTCCACCTTTTGCCACCTCACAGGCTAATTCGTGCTCATTATTGCACATGCAGCCCAGCTTAAGTGCACACTACCTGTAGTGTGGCCTTGCTGGACTTGGTCTGCAGGTCATCTCCTACCCTCCAGTAAGTGAGAGTCAAACCACCCTCCCCATCCTTCCTTCAAGATGGGTGAGCCGGCATCAAACATTTACTATTATTGTCCTCACCCTTGTTCAGTCCTCATGCTGCAAATCAACCACAGTTCATATATGTTGCTTGCAGGGCTTTGTCCCTTTTTACCATGGGATAGGTCTGTGTCCACTTTTCATGTGGGCCATACCTTGCAATCTCTAATGACATTATGGTCTGTAAAATGTTTATTCAAGAGCATCTTTTTGCTCATTCCTCCATTTTTAGAACCAGTCCTTCATAGAACATGCATTTCTTGCTTTTTTGTTGTCTGACTTTGGAAATCTGCTATAAAAAGAAACATGGCTAGAAACCATGGGATTTATTTAAAAAAAGAAGGAAGTGGCAATCTTCTTCTGCAATAATATTCAGTGAAGACCAGGAAATGTGAGGAAAAAGTAACTATATCCAACAAAAGACCAGGCAATGTAAAGGAAAAACAAGACAAAATGCTAGAAGTGCTCTCAGGGCTAGTACATGATGTGGCCTTGCTAAAGCAAATTGACTGAGGAATACAGAAGAGTAATTAATAGCATGTTTATTAAAGGTGACTTTAATAGAAATGGAGATGGGAAAAAGTTGGTTGGTTAGGAAAACGGAGGAATATTAAAGCATAGAAGAATAGTTGGATTCCATAAAGATGGTCAAAAAAAAATAATTTGGAGGGGTATGTAAAGGACCGTATTTTGGAACCTCTGAGTCTGCCGAAGTACTTGTCTAGAGCTTTTGATAGAGTACAGAAATTTAGAAGATGACAGATACACATATGTAAAACGCTGTGTTAAGAAGCAAACAAATTACTAATAGTCTGTCGGGGGAAATTAATAAAAGGTGGGTGTTAGATTACTTAACTGCTTAAATGGACTCTTCCATAAGAGTGTGTAATAGTTGCAGATAAGAGCTGGATGTTCTAAGATTTTTGGAAATTACACAGATTGCCCAGTTGTGCTGGTGGCTAAAAATTGCAGATAAAGACCAATCTTCTGAAGCCCTGAATCAGCTTGGAACTTTGTAAGAGACAAGTAGAGCAGAAGTGCTCAGAACCAGAGACAGAACACTGCACATAGCCAGCTAGTGGAGGTGGAACAAATTACACTAGAACAAAAGCTGTTAGATTTTGGAAGCACCAGTTTATATGAACAAGGAACTGAAAGGGGCCTGGGTTCCCAGGAATGCTCCGGCAAGACCTAGTTGAAGAAAGAACAAATGCACAAGCCAACGTAGGATGATAAAAAAAAACAGTACTATAGAAAATATTTATTATGCTATGAAGAAAGGATTACATCAACATGGACAAAGTCAGCAAGCAAACAGGAAAGCAGAGATATATCCAAGAACCATAGGAGCAGCAGTTGGGAAGAGAAAAATCAGAAGATGGACAGGAGAAGAATTAACTGCAGCAAAAAAGTGAGGGGCGCAGGCAGGAAGAATAGCTGTTTAGTATCACAAGAAAAGTAGACAGCTATGGGTGATGAGATACTCCAGAGGACAATAATGAATTTGGGGACTACACAGAAAGTAACAGGAAGGTTAGAACTGAAGTGGTTCCTACAAGAAAGACTGTAGATGAATAGCATGAAAAAGACTACAGGAGATTACCAAAAATGGGGAGGTAAAATGACCAAAATTGCCAGCATCAGCAAGTGAGCCTCAAGCCCACATCACTTTATTAGCACTGTCTGTCTCCTGAATTAACAGTACTGTGAGGTAGAGATATTTTAGAATAACAGACAGAGAAGGCAGTCCCTTAGCTTAGGTACAGTGGCAGTAGCTCATACTTGGACAGTGCTGACAAGCATGAGAGGTTTTAACTCTGAAAAGACTAAGGGACATTTACTCAGGGATTCATAAAGGACAGCTGTAAAAAAGCTCTGCCTGTGCAATGCTGAGATTTTCAGTTGCAGAGAGACATAAGCTGCAATAAGAGAATACCTCATTGCTGGCTAATTTGCAGGTCTCTAAGTTGCTGTTAACTACCATAAGTGCAGGTCAACACTTTCTATCATAGTGAACAGTGGTGGCAGTCACATAGTGTTAGCAGAAACACCCCCATGCACTCTCAGACACGCAATACAAACACACACAAACACCATACCACACAAACCACACAAACCATACCTTTCCCTCTTATCAGAACATCCCCAGTGTTGACAAGAGGGATAGGGCTGGGGTATGTGGTCAGAATAAGCCCTGATGTCTCCTTTTTCTTGCCTTCGTAATTCATTGATGAATTCAGTCCGTCATTAACACCACACATTAGAATTTTACACTTCATGGAGTATCTGAAGGATATGAAATACAAAAGCTGTTAGACTAGCAACTTACTAAGTTTTCAGCAGGCAGATGTAACAGTCCTGGCTTGCTGAGGTTGCTAAGTATGTATACTGTTCCCTGTCCCTCCCCTGATATGCTACAAACTGTTGCAGGTGTGGAATAATGCCATAGATCCTTATTATTTGTTTAAGAAACCCTTGCTACAATAACTTTATTTAGCACAGAGGTTTGTTAAAAGGTTTACAATGTCAAGTATGCAGATTTTAACTCCCTTATACTGCCTTTAAGAAGCACTTCTTAATAATACTCTTGGTGTCCAGTACTTCTCCACACGACATTTTACCTTTTTATTTTTAATTAAGTGCCTTTAAGGCATGCTGTGTATTGTATCCCTGATGTCTAGTGCCCCCTCTCCTTTATAAGTGCTGTTATGGCATAAGAAGTCTAGCGTTCTTCCCTGACCCACACAGTTAAAAATATTCCCTGGTTTCTACTGTTCCCCTGCCCTACATAGTTTTACAAATCCCTGGTGTGTAGTATTCCTCCCAACCATTTAGTTCAAGTATTCCCTGGTGGCTAGAGTCCCCCCAACCCATTGTTGCGTATTAGCCTAGGGGTGTGGAGACATGACAGCCATACAGACACACACAAAAAAACCCTCTCTGCCCGGTCATACTCTGACGCACATATCCATTCATCCTTACACAGGAGCATCAACTTAACCTAGCCTCTCACCAAGCCTCCCCTGCTGCTAACTCCCAGACACATGTACTCTCACACATGCTGTCCCTCATGTACAGTCACACTCACCACCCTCCAAATACTACCTGACCACTAAACTCTCCAGCAGTTGTCTCTACCATGACAGAGGAACACTGCCTTTTTTGACCAAGTGCATTACTACAAGCAGGGAGGAGAAGCCATGCTTATCTGTGCAGCCGAGCAATTATCGGTATCACTCTGCTGTTTAAATGCCTTACCGCAGGCAGTTCTGAGGGGATAGCACATCCCTGTCCCTTGGTTTACCTCATTAGCATGTAGCAGGGTTACAGAGACAACCCAGTGTGGTGCTGCATGTTGTCATGTTGCAGCACCATAGTAGAGTTGTGTCTGAATCAGAAATGGTTACCTTGAGGGTAAGTTTGGCACTTAATGTGCCTACTGGGATAAGAAGAGTGCTGCTAAAACTAACTTCCTGTTTAAATGTCATCCATTTATGCATGCTCAAAATGCCCACGTTGATAAAATGTTACAAATGTTCTGCATGCTGGACATGTGAAAATTGTCAGAAAGCGTTAACGGTAGAAATAGCAAAGGCAGGTGGGAGAAAAGAAAATGTGTAATAATGCATTAAGGAAGCAGGTTGAAGGCAGCAACAATAATAGGGAAGCTGGAGGAATTGCTGTGAGTGTAAGTACTGCTGTCACCAAAAATACATTATGGTCCCAAGAAAAGGTGAAGAACAAGGTTAAAAAACAAAAAGCCCCCTTATGTTCCTCTAAAATATGTACATTACAGATCACACCAAGTAAATTTTTACAGCAAAAGTGAATGGCAGAAGAACTGCAGCAGTGACAACTGGGGAAGTCTGAAACTTTGACAACTGCTGAGCACTTTATTGCATTCATGTTATGTAGCACAGTTGAGGGAAGTGGCTAGTTGAAGCACCAAATGTTAAACATGAGCAATGCTTTCAGAGGGAGGAAATCTGCTAGAAGTCTTGAGTTGAATCAGATCACTGTTTTAACAAAGTGTTAAAAGAGGGGAAGAGAGTGTGGCATGAGGAATTTGAAATTGCTTGTGTCTGTGCTATAGCAACAGAAAAAGGAGGGACATAAAACTGCTGGAAGTTCTATGGCTTGTATCCAGAGCAGACATTGGAGATCGTAGAGAGGCAAAATAACAAGACATGTGGGGAAACTTGAAGCTCCCCCACTGGATTTTGCTGTATGTCGAGTGTAGTAGTGTGTGAAATACAGTATAGTAAAGAGCAGCAGCAAAAGAGGAGAAAGGGGAAATTTGGCACTATAGAAAAGGTGGGGTAACGAAGGGGTGTTGGCATAGCTTAGCCTGCAGATGAGTGTCATAGTAACACGGAAATGCTTCTCAGACTTGTACAGTTTTCAAGGCAGAATTAGTCCATGGACCATAATCAGTTTACCAGTACATACCTTCGTAAGGCATCCTCTGCCTCTAGGATGGAAAAACATGTCAGATCTGGATGAAATTATGGGTTTGCTTTAAAGAAAGTGAGGGTGTCACTTTGTTTTGTATGTAATGGAGTATTATTCCAGAGGTGGTGAAATCATTGTGGGAATCATTGTTAAATGACTGTGCATGGGGAAGAGATCTAAGAAGCAAATTTCACTTTGGGCCTACTGGTCTGGGGGGGGGGGGGGTCTGCCAAAATAACTTACATTTATTATTTAAGAACGCTGTTGTGTGTTACATTCCTTCTTTAAGGACACACGCAGAGTGCATCCTTAACAGCATCTGCACGTGTCTCAGTACGATGCATGCACTTTTAAACTGAAACAGAGTGTTTGATTTTTAAGAAACGAGCTGTTGCTGGACAAACATGGAGAACTGGTCATTCCTGCAATAGTAGTTTAGTGGTTTGTGTGTATATGCATGTGTGAAATGCCCCATGTAGGGATGTCAGGTTGGTTAACTCATTCAGGCTCAAACCGTGAACCTTCAGTGTGGGACCCTAGAGCTGGAATCAACTACACCAGCTGCCAAACTATCATTTCCAAACAGTGTTGAGCTTTTGTGCATTTTCAAGGAATGTCGAATTTAAAGGGATGAGAAGTATACTGTTGCTCATGCTAAGTCTGTTTCAATGTGTAACCGTTTTGTCTGGCATATGGCCATCATCAGTGTTTTAGTGTTAGTAGCACAACAGGTAGCATACTTGAGTTTGGTGCAGAAGGCTGTGGCTTTTACTCCCACGTAATGTAGATGGAGTGTTGATTTTGCAGTGCCCCCTTTAAGGGGGGATGTGGGTGCTGCACTCCTGAGTGTTTCATCCCTAGGATGAGATGCCTAGTAATTATGAACCTGTTGCCGATTTGATAGCCATTCCCTATTACAATCTTACCAGGTTGCCATTTTTTTAAATGTAACATGGGCAATTTATTCTTCAAGAGCAGCAGGCACTGAATTTGTACATGAAACACTGAAATGTAAAGTTGTTTGCCAGCAGCAACCTCTTCATTAGCTACAGATATCTTTAATGTGGAGTTGTTCACATGAATTTTACTTCTGCAGAGATTGTGTATATTGACTGATATTAGTGGATTGTAATGACAGAAGTTTGAGTGGCCTTTTGTGGTTGAAATGTTCTGTAATGTGTATTTTTGTTCTTATTGGTTCATAAGTTTTGTTTCTCTGTTCACTGGAAAAATGTTCAAACTTAGAAATTTAAGACACCATTCTGACAACTAGGGCTGTATTATACAAGGACTATAATTTAATGCAGTCAGGATGGTTTATCAAAGAACACATGCATGGCATGGTCCAAAAATGTGTGCAAGGTTGCGTATGGTTTGAAAACGGCCCAAAGGTAAACTTAATCCACCACTGGCCAGATGCATTTTTCTTTGAATGTAGGTTTCAGTGCCTTTTTCATTGTGAGACTGTATTGTTTTATTTAGCAAATGGCTATCAGTGTTTGTGCTATAAAATTTGAAATAAAAGTTGTAAGTATCTCTAATCGTTGTAGAAATAACAAAAAAAGATGGTATGCACACTGACAGGTTTGAACACTGTTCATGTTATCTGGGGAGAAATAGCCGAGTTAATGGGGAGGGCAGATCCATTACCCTCACTTGACTACGATCTGGCTTTGCTTAACACAACAATCTAAGTGTGAAAAGGTTAGGCGAGGAATGGGAACTACTAAGAGTGAAGTAGAAGTGAAAGCAGAGCTACTAGGTTGGGGAGGAAGCACAGTAAAAATAAGGGTAATGCACGGAAAGGTGAAGGTGAGGAGGAGAAAAAGAAGCAAATTAACTCTGCTTGACTTGTAGTGATTGGAAATGTCAAGACTAGCATACAAAGTGACAAGTAGCCAAGCATCAAAGGAGGTGGGTGAGGGAAGGAATATGCAGAGAAAACTGAGCTTATGGGTACAGTGCAGAAACTGAAGGAAGAAGAGAAAGCGTAAATTCAGCAGGTTAAGTCAGAGCATTGGCTGGAAAAATTTGGAAAAGAAAAGGTAGATAGTGGGAGAGGAGTGGAACACCAGCTGTGGTACCCAGCAAGTTTAAGAAATATATGAAAAAGCTAATCTGCGGACCTATATTCTTAGTCTCATAGGAAGAGGATTGGAAGTGGACCTCTCAAGAAGCACAGACAAATATGTAAATGCAAGAAAATGCGATGTGAGGCGAAACAATGAAGCCACGAAGGGAGATTCAAACCAACAAGTTTATTCTGCTATAACATTAATGTTGACACAATTCGTTGTCACAATACGTTTTTGTTTAAAGTTACTTCGTCAGATGTGGGCATGCAATACGTAAGGATAATTTATAATAAAACCTAATGAACATCATTCCATTAATTATCCAATGAAAATGTCAGGACCATTAACAATTTTAATAGACACATCCTGTATATAGACAAAGACAATACATGATAGACCTTCATAAATCTCATTAAAAAACTTCACAGTAAAAAACTTCTCATTGAAAAACTTCATATTAAACAACAAACATAAAATACTTTTAAAATGCTTTTAACATATTCTATTAAATTCATTCTAAAGCAGAGAGCTCCACCTATGGGAAATTCATATTAATTACATTTTAAAAAATAAATTACAAATATTAAATATAAAGTGTTTAAAGATACTAAAATGTTAAGTTTAAAAACGAGGAATCTAGCAATCTGGGCATCTAGAGATCTGGATGTCATGTAAGGAACCTAATGTCAGTAATTAAAAGGGTTGTCAGCTAAATGAAGGGGTTTAAAGGAGGGAATCACTACAACCTTGCTGCTCTCATTTTTAGAACTGGGGCAGAAGAAATGTGTTCATTTAAACCTGGCCATTTATTCGCCTGTAGTGTTAATTGCCACCAAAGCTCATGATATTCAATCTTTTCCTCCCATAGATCACCGCTTCCATCAATAGTAACTTTTTCAACAACATAAAATAAAAAACTGGCATCAGAACAATGTTGTTTGTGTTTATACAATGCATTTGTTTCCTTTTCATGTTGCACGTCATAGATGTGCTCATATATCCTTCTTGGAAATGGAACTTACAAGTGTGGTATCTATAGCCAGTGTCCTTATATTGTAAATAGTGATAGTTATTCTTTACCATGTAGAAACACAGTATTAAGAAGTAAAAAATTTAGCAACTGTGAAACCTTTGGAGTGGTATACCTGGCAACTTGCCAGGCATTCTACATAGGTAAAATTGAACGGAAACTAAAGAGAAGGATACCCTGGTATAGACTGGGCGAACTACCAATGTTCCAACTTCTATGCTCAGCGATTCATAGAATTTATAAATTCAAATGCCCTTGAACAACTAGTATGTTCCCCCACTAGAGGGGACAACATATTGGATTTAATCATCACAAATATGGGCGCCCATTGTATCACATCCATTATCACCTCCTCCTTGGTCAGATCCGACCACAAACTGATAACCCTGGACATCCTCACTCCTCCGCCTCCCCCAATCAAAGAAACCATAGTCAAAAACCTTTCCAAAGCAAACTTCAAACTACTTGCATCAGAAGTGGAAAGCTTCACTATTCCCTTGCAGAAGGATAATGATATCCAGGATGCGGAATCCTACACCAAGGCACTCTGTATGCATCTTCAGGATTGCATGGACCGTGCTATCCAAAATAAAACCAAGACTCCTTCCTCAAGTAAGAAGAAACCAGTCTGGTGGACCCTGGCCATAAGCAAACTTTACAATAAAAGGAGGAGACTTATACAAAAAAAGGTCAAATCTCAAGTAGAAAAATCATCCTTGATCAGCATTAGTAAGAAATTGAGGGTCCTCATCAAGTCAACTAAAGCTAATTTTGAAAAGAAAGCTGCCAAGGATAACCATAAGGCCTTCTATGGCTACGTCAAAAACCTAAATGGCAACGCTCAGGTCTGTTCTGAGCTAGTACAAAATGGAACAAAATACACTGACCCTTCTGACATTGCCAACATCTTGGCTGACCGGTTCAGTGCAAATTCCCCCACCACCACCTACAGGGCCTATTACCATTCTAGGGGATTGTGCAAGTCCAATTATTACTGATACGTTGGTTAACAAGGCTCTATCTAAAGCTAAAAACACTGCCTCCATGGGACCAGATGGTGTCCCAGGCTGTGTCATACGCGAGCTCCAAAAGGATTTAACCCCGCATCTTAATACCCCGTTCAGTCTCAGCCTCTCCACAGGATATGTGCCCATAGAATGGCGCACAGCAATGGTGGTCCCGTTACACAAGGGTGGGGCCACAACTGACCCTGGGAACTACCGACCAATAAGCCTGACCAGTCTGATCTGTAAGGCTATGGAGCGAATCATTATGGAACTCATAAATGGAGAGATTGGGAACCTCCAGTCGCAGGACCCCACACAGTTTGGCTTCGTCAAGGGCAGATCATGCCTCCAGAACCTGGTGGATTTCTTTGAGACAGTTACTCAGGCTATAGATAAGGGAAAGGAGGTACACACGGCTTACCTTGACCTTGCTAAAGCATTTGACACCATTCCCCATTCAGGTATTATTGATAAGCTCACCAGCCTGGGCATAAACCCTTATGTCACAAGATGGATCGCAAACTGGCTCTCAGACAGATCCCATAAAGTAAGAGTAGTGAGATCTATGTCCGAATCCAGAAAAGTAATGAGTGGTGTGCCTCAGGGCTCTGTCCTGGGGCCCCTCCTGTTTGGCATATACTTCTCAGAAGTACAGGCAAGCATGGAAGGGCTGTGGCTGACTAAGTTTGCGGACGACTGCAAACTGGGTGCTATAATAGAGTCTTCGGCCAACATGGAGATCCTCCAGAAGGGCCTAAATGAGACTGATGCATGGTGACAAAGCCATGGTCTCAAGCTAAATGCAAGAAATGCGTAGTAATCCCCTTTGGAAAAAGAGTACCCGCAAACTACAACATAGGAGGTAATCCCCTGAAATCTGAAGAAGAAATAAGGGATCTAGGGACCCAAGTAGATAGTCAGCTTTCCTTTGATAACCATGTTGCCAAAAGGGTTAGAAAATCCTTCTATGTGACCCATCTGATCACGGAAGGGTTCGCATCAAGATCTAAGGATGTAATGGTGCCCCTCTACTCTTCCCTCATCAGACCCATTATTGAGTACAATGCACCAATTGGAATGTACCTGGCTAGACATCTCCAGCAGCTGGAGAGCCCACAAAGGTACCTAACCAAGAGGATTACTGGCCTCAAACAGTTGCCCTATGCAGCACGATTGAAAAAGCTAAGACTGTTCTCTGTTGCATACTGCTTTCTCAGAGGCGATCTCTGTCTAATGTACAGAGCCATGTCCAACCCAGAATTGTTGAATATGCTCCATCTTAGCAAAACCAAATCTACTCGAGCTACACGCTCTAGGGATATAAACCTCAACACAACAATGAATAGAACATGCTGGAGGGATAGATTCCCTTCGCAGAGACTTCCCTTACTATGGAACAGGGTCCCGATCTACATAAGACAGAGCCCCTCACTATCACTCTTCAAGATGAACCTTGATGAGTGGATGGGTAACAGAAAGTTCACACCAGGGATCACACCAACAGCACTACTAGATAGGGGCTAAGGGTAGTAGCTGCTAGTACAAGGGTCTAGGGAACTACTAAAGGGGCGGTCAGTACCGCACAACGTGGCTGGGCTAATATATGCCTTCGGGCAGATAGCCCAGTACCAACCTATGAACCTATGTGAGCACATCTACGATGTGCAACATGGAAAGGAAACAAATGCATTGTATAAACACAAACAACATTGTTCTAATGCCAGTTTTTTATTTTATGTTATTGAAAAAGTTACTATTGATGGAAGAGGTGGTCTATGAGAGGAAAAGATTGAATATCGTGAGCTTTGGTGGCAATTAACACTACAGGCAAATAAATGGCCAGGTTTAAATGAACACATTTCTATTGCCCCAGTTCTCAAAATGAGAGTAGCAAAGTTGTAGTAATTCCCTCCTTTAAACCCCTCCATTTAGCTGACAACCCTTTTAATTACTGACATTACATCCCTTACATGACTTCCAGATCTCTAGATGCCCAGATTGCTAGATTCCTAGTTTTTAAACTTTTAACATTTTAGTATCTTTAAGTACTTTATATATTTAATGTTTAATATTTGTAATTTATTTTTTAAAATGTAATTAATATGAATTTCCCATAGATGGAGCTCCCTGCTTTAGAATGAATTTAATAGAACATTTTAAAAGCATTTTATGCTTGTTGTTTAATGTGAAGTTTTTCAATGAGAAGTTTTTTATTGTGATGTTTTTTACTGTGAAGTTTATTTAATGCGATTTATGAAGGTCTGTCATGTTTTGTCTTTGTCTATGTACAGGATGTGTCTATTAAATTTGTTAATGGTCCTGATATTTTCATTGGATAATTAATGGAATGATGTTCATTAGGTTTTATTATAAATTATCCTTGGGTATTGCATGCCCACATCTGACGAAGTAACTTTAAACGAAAACGTATTGTGATAACGAATTGTGTCAACGTTAATGTTATAGCAGAATAAACTTGGTTTGAATCTCCCACCATGGCTTCATTGTTTTGCGTTACATCGATTTTTCTTGCATTTACTGGTGTCGTGCTTTGGTGATCACTTTTGGTTATTGGTACTTATTTTCACCATGGAAGGTGAAACAAGCATGGATTCGGAAAGCAGAAGTATCAAGGAAGAAGTTGGCCAAATGAGAAAGCTTGTGGGCCAACTTTCTCAGCTAATTGATTTACTTAGTCCCGTAAGTAAATCTATGGTAGACGTCTTAAGCAGAGTCAATAGTGGGCGTTCCCCTGGTGGAGATGCAGCGTGTGGGGGCAGAGTGTTCAGTAATGTAGCGAACGTGAACGCCACAAACAAAAAGCATAGCTCCAGTTCAAACGGAAACGCTGACAATAACACTAATTTGGGAGCGTCTACTTCACTCAAATTTAATTCAATGCTTCACTTACTAAAGGAAATGGGAGTTACACATGGTTTAGCGGTTTCATATGCTGCTACTGCTTCAAACAGAGGTACTGTAGATATTATTCTGGCTGGACAGGAACAACATGCTAAAACTAATAAAAATCCTAACAGGCTGGATTTCAAAGACTGGCTCCAGGTTAGTTGCACTAATAATTTTAAAGATAAAGTGACAAAACCTGGACCTATTACTGAATCATTTCAGACTAAACTGGTACATTTTGAAAAACTATTATTTAAGTTTGAAACTTTAGACATTGAAAATGTATATTTGAATGAATGTATTGTTGAAAGAATTGTACCTAAGGGGCTGCGTGTTTACAATTACCCTAATAATGTGGTCTCAGGAAGTGATTTTCACAAAGAATTGATTGTCATTTTTAACAGATGTGGGCTTGAACTATTAAGAAGTATGATTAAAGAGAACAATCGAGTTAAAGAGGATATTTTTAAAATAAATTGAATTCCTTAACACTTGTATTAAAGATGATTTGATTTTTACCATTCGTAGTGAAAGGGAAAAATATGAAGATATTAGACATGACATTGATAAGCAATGTGAGGAGCTTATTAAAAGAAAATGGAAAGAAATTTAAAGGATTATAAGAATGATGTTAGCTACCCAGTACCCAAAAATAGTTATAGATTTTGGGAAAACAAGGGTATAGGAGAAAACAGGACAGTAAATATGGATGAGAGTTTTACTAACTGTGAAAATAGATTTGAAGGTGATTATTATTCTGATTTTCCACCCCTTCAAAGATCTGAAAGACTTAGGAACAGGGGGTCGGAATATCAACAATCCCAATATACACATTTTCGGGGAGGAAAAGGAAGGGGGAGGTATTAATTCACAGTCATACCACCCACTCCGATTTAGCGTTTAAAACCATTAAGCAGGACCCATCTAATGACTATAGATTTATAAGTGACAATTTTAGCATTTACAATTTTAGTGACATTGTTTTAAGACCTGACCATTTTAGTCTTTTGTCAAAAGGAATCAAATTTTTTCCCTCTAAAAAGGGTGACTTATCTAAAACATTGGTAGACGTAAAACTTATGAGAAAAATTAATCTCCACTTTTTTTTTAAACAAGGAAAAGTTCTAGAACCCAGTATTACCAAAAAGAAAAGTACGTTCAACCTTCCCTTGCACCCTCAGATTAAAAACTTTGAGAACTTAGTTGAAAATGAAATTAGACAGACTTTTAATAATATAAAATGGAAAACTAACCTAGGTGTAGGTGAGAAGAAGGTATTATCCGAGTTAAAAAAATAATAGCCAGGTGAGAGTGATGAAACCTGTCAAGGGTGGGGGAATTGTACTAATGGATATATTCACATATGATTCTAAGATGTATGAAATTTTTAGAGACACAGATAAATATTCATGTGTCTCTAGAAATGAGATCAACATTTCCTATAGAAGGATTGATTTGGTTTTGGAAGATTTGGTTCTTGAAGGGTTAATATACTGTAAAACCTTAATGTATTTAAAGGTGGATAAACCCAGGATCCCAACTATTTTTGGGATCCCTAAAACACACAAAAATGGCACAGATCCCCCTCTAAGGCCCATAGTGTCTGCAGAGGGCTCTAAGACCTTACCCTTGGCCAAATACATAGACATAAAACTCAAAATGCTCTGGACAAAGAGACGAAGTATTTTAAAAGATTCTTGGGATTTTTTTAAGAATTCTCAAAAAAGAATTGTACAAAGAAAATCTGAACTTTTTAACTATCGACGTCGTTGACCTTTTTTCTAGTATTCCGCACGAAGAGGGTTTGAGTTTTCTAGAAGAAATTATTTTTAAAGATGGTACATTGACACACAATGAATGTGTTTTAGTATTACAGCTTTTAGACTTGGTTTTAAAATACAGTTATATTTTTTACAAAGTGAATTTTTTTCATCAAAAGAAGGGGGTAGCAATGGGAGCAAACTGTGCACCTTCTTATGCAAACTTGGTTTTGGCATACTGGGAAGAGAAATATGTTTTAGATTCAGTATATAGTCACTGTTGGAATCTGTATAGGAGATTTCTGGATGACATTTGTATTTTTTGGTTATCAAGTGAGGAAGAAGTCATAGCTTTTATTGATTATTTACATAATACCATTTTTTTTAAATTTTACTCATAATTTTAATAGGGACAAATTAGAGTACTTAGACATTGAAATTTACAAGAGAATGAAGGATTTAATTCTAAAGCGTACAGGAAAAATGTTTTGTAATTCCTACCTACATTATAATAGTGCACATCCTACACACTATAAAAGGAATATTGTAAAAGGTCAATATATTAGATCTAGTAGAATGACATCAAATGATGATGATTTTAAGATAGATATTAATATATTGAAAGACATGTTTAGAAATAGAAATTACCCGGAGAAACTCCTGAAATATGTGGAGAATGAGGTAATAGAAGGTAGGAGAGATACATTTCGCCCTATTCTAGGAGAAGATAGTGTTCCACCTCCCCCCCCCCCCCCCAGGTGTTTCTAGTGGTGAAAATTTTGATAGAGCTTTAATATTGGAGTATAATGCCAGCTCAGGGGTGGTGAGGGACATCCTAGAAAGGGAATAGACAAGATTTTTAGCCTTCACAGATTTAGACATGATACCCAAGTAGAAGTTAAAAGTGGTGTACAAAAGTGCAAGGTCTTTGAAAAAAACAGTTGGAGTACAATAATACTGGATATAAGGGTTGTAGCAGTAAAAAAATGGAACTTACAAGTGTGGTAGCTGTAGCCAATGTCCTTATATTGTAAATAGTGATAGTTATAGGTTTCATAGGTTTCATAGCTTCAAGTGTGGTAGCTGTAGCCAATGTCCTTATATTGTAAATAGTGATAGTTATTCTTTACCATGTAGAAACACAGTATTAAGAAGTAGAGTTTAGCAACTGTGAAACCTTTGGAGTGGTATGCCTGGCAACTTGCCAGGTATGCCAGGCATTCTACATAGGTAAAACTGAACATAAACGGAAGAGAAGGATATATGAGCACATCTACAACGTGCAACATGAAAAGGAAACAAATGCATTGTATAAACACAAACAACATTGTTCTAATGCCAGTTTTTTATTTTATGTTGTTGAAAAAGTTACTATTGATGGAAGAGGTGGTCTATGGGAGGAAAAGATTGAATATCGTGAGCTTTGGTGGCAGTTAACACTACAGGCGAATAAATGGCCAGGTTTAAATGAACACATTTCTATTGTCCCAGTTCTCAAAATGAGAGCAGCAAAGTTGTAGTGATTCCCTCCTTTAAACCCCTACATTTAGCTGACAACCCTTTTAATTACTGACATTACGTCCCTTACATGACTTCCAGATCTCTAGATGCCCAGATTGCTAGATTCCTAGTTTTTAAACTTTTAACATTTTAGTATCTTTAAGCACTTTATTGTTAATATTTAATATTTGTAATTTATTTTTAAAATGTAATTAATATGAATTTCCCATAGATGGAGCTCTCTGCTTTAAAATGAATTTAATAGAACATTTTAAAAGCATTTTAAAAGTATTTTATGTTTGCTGTTTAATGTGAAGTTTTTCAATGAGAAGTTTTTTATTGTGATGTTTTTTACTGTGAAGTTTTTTTAATGAGATTTATGAAGGTCTGTCATGTTTTGTCTTTGTCTATACACAGGATGTGTCTATTAAATTTGTTAATGGTCCTGATATTTCATTGGATAATTAATGGAATGATGTTCATTAGGTTTTATTATAAATTATCCTTGGGTATTTAAAGCCCACATCTGACGAAGTAACTTTAAACGAAAACGTATTGTAACAACGAATTGTGTCAACGTTAATGTTATAGCAGAATAAACCTGTTGGTTTGAATCTCCCTTCGTGGCTTCATTGTTTTGCCTTACATCGCATTTTCTTGCATTTACTGGTAGTGTGCTTTGGTGATCACTTTTGGTTACACACAAAGATGTACTTAGTACAAGGACCATATATAGCAGGGCATAGATGCAAGTGAGAGGTCAGGCAAAAGGGCGGTAAACAGGGTTCCGTAAGACAGTAAAGTGAGGAAAAGTAACAATAAGTAAAGGGAAGCAAATACACAGGGGATGAAAGGCTGTAAAGATGTATCCAAGTAACAAGGAATTAGGCCAAAGAAAGAGGGTCAAAGACTCAAACCTAAAGACTTTTAGTTAGTAGAAGTTCTGAACATCTTAGAAGTGGGCACAAGATGCGCCCTCTAGTGGAAATAAAAGTGAAGCCATCTGTTACAGATGATATAGCAGATTGTCACTGTACCACCTTGCTACAAGCCAGCACTTTTACATGAAGGAGACTGCACCCCAAATCTGAAAGCAAAGTGTTGTGTAGGATATTGGGATGGGAGTGGGAATGAAAAATAAAGACCCACAAGAAAGGGGAGAACAGTGGACTAAATTCTCAGAGCACCTCAGAAATGAGACCTCAAAACAGGAAGGCCACATGAGAACAATCAGTCTAAGAAGAGTGGGAGGAAAGAGTGAGGAATGAGGATAGAGGCAAGACCAAGGAGGGATCTGGAGGTATAAACGGCTGAGAAGTCAATATCCACAGGTGATTAGAGGGAGATTAGTGACACAAAATACAGGGAAAGAGAGAAGGGTAAGAAAATGAAGAGGTGGGCAAATAGAACAAAAAGAAGAGGCAAGGTAATGTGAAGAAGGGCAGGGCTACTCAGAAAAGAGAGTCAGAATTGGGCCAAGAAATGCTGTGTGCAAGTGCTACCACTGCCCAAGTATGGGGTGAGGTCCCATCTAACAGGGGGACAGAGGTGGAGTGGAAAGGGAGGGGAGTCTTACATCATGGAATGTAGGGTATACTGAATCCCATTACACTTGTGAGAATTAACAGCTGATGCAGAGAGAAGGAAGACTGATTTCTGCTGAAAACAAAATTACAACTCAAGGGCACTTAAAAGTCAAGGATAAGGGGGAAAATTGATGAGGAAAAGGATCATGAGAGTAGAGGCTAACCTTGTGAGTAGAGTATAGGATAAAGGGGAATTGCAGTGCTGTTTAGAAAAGACATTGAGTGTAACCATGACATAGTATAAGAAAATTATGAGGGAAGATGGATCATATGGAAAGTAAAATTGATGGGAGAAAACCGGGAATATTTATGCCCCAAACAGGGAGGAGAAAGGTTTCTTTAGGACATGCTTCAAGGAGTGTGAAAGGAAAGAGTAAAAGGTGGGAATTTAAATCTTATGGGGGGAGACTTCAGCCTAATTCTTAATGAAAGCCTGGATTGATTAGGAGGGCAAAAAGAATAGAATACATGTAATCAAAGGAACTGGTAAAGGAAGTGGAAAGAGCAGGACATAATAAGGGAGAGCAACAGAGGAGCTAGTCATTTCACATTGGTGAGAACAGGGTGGTCACAAGGTAACAGGCTTGACTGTCTCCTGTTGAAGGTTGAGATTGAGACCAGAGTCACAGACCTAGAGATGGGAGCCCAGTGTTGGACCATACCCCCCGAGTGAGTATAAGGATAAACAAATGGGCAGGTGCCAAAATAGGACAAAGCAAGATGAGTACTAAAGGAGAAAATGAGAATGAAAAGCAAAACATAAGTTGTTTGATTACACAAGATCAGAGATGCGTGTTTCGGGAGTGACTTAAGAGTCTAGAATTATGAGGTACAAATAAGGGCACTAGTGGAACCAGAGGGGTGCAGTTGAACAGGAGGAGGTAAGATGCAAAATGGATTTTTGGGAAGCAATAGCAATTGAGGCAGATTGTGAGACTGAAGATCTTTGTTTGGAGCCAGAGAGAAAACTGAGAAAACATTGGCACATGATTTAAAGTTTAAAAAAAAAAACAGAGAAATAAAACTTCAAAGTATATATAGATGGGTAGTTGAAGAGGTAGAAGAAATAAGAGCTCCTAGCTGAATTTTATGAACATTTGTACTGACCGCAGACCAGGTAGAAGGGAGTTACAGGTACAGATGGGCTTTCAAAGACTACAGCCTGAAGCTATCTAGACAGGAAAATAACGTAGTAGTACAGAGGACAAGTAAGAAGCCTGTAGATGGAAAAATCAGGAGACTTAGATTGGTTTCCTGCAGAACTGTATAATCTGTTGCCTGTGAGGAAATAAAAATAACTTGCTTTGGGACCTTAACAGGTATAGAGAAGAGAAAAAAATTACCCCCTCCATGGAGTAGGCAATTGCCATCCTGTTGCCAAAGGATACTAAAAAATTAATTAATCCAATCAGACCAATATCCGTCGTAAATGCAGATGTTAAATTCCAACAAAAAGCAACAGGGATAGAAAAGACTTTGCCCAGTATCCTTAAAAATGGCAGGCCAGATTTGTTCACTGTGGATAACTGGTGGACTGTATCAAGATTTAAACCAACTAGTCATTGCAGGCAGTGATTATACTGTTCAATTTAAAGAGTCTTTGACTTGGCAGAATGACATTTCCAATGGAGAGTGATGGAGGATCGTGTCTTGCAATTAGAGTAGAAGATGACAGCTGGTGACTTAGCTGCTTTCTGTAACCAAAGGTACAGGTCGTGTGTCCTTCCACCTCCATTTTTTTTGCTGTGTGTGAATGAGCAAGTCATTTAACAAGACAGTGCTCAAGGGTTGCCTGTCCATTGAACTTACCTGATATGAAACAAACGATGACAGGTGTAGGTTTTGAAGAAAGGACCATAGGATGGGTAAAAGCACTGTACAGGAGCCCCATGACAACTGTCTAGATGCCTAGAGACCTCTCACAAGTGAAGCTGATAGAAGTGGCATGAGGCAAAGATGCCCACTCCCTGCACACCTGCTTGTTTTAGTGATGGAAACCCAATTTTAAAAATCAAGAGGAGTGTAGAACCGTTGGGAGTGAGAGGAAGGAACTGAGTGGAGTTTCACCTGTTTGCAGGATGACTCCTTATTTCTTCACAAGAATGTGAAAGAAGTTGGGGGCTGTATGCCGCCCTGTCGATTGGTTCTAGAAGGAATTAAGGCTGGTGTGCTACACGAGGAAGGTAAGCCTACTTTGGATTGATTGTGTGGAACATAGTTCAAAAGATGAAGGAAGAAAATGATAAAGAACTCAAGCAAAAGGTGGAGCAGAACACCGCTAACTGAAAAGATGGAAATGTACACTTGCAAACAGGGTAAACACCCTAAAGATTATGTTCTTCTGTAAGATTTTGCTACACTTAAAGGCACATACCGATGGCATGGAAAGGGAAACATATAAAGTACAAAAAAATGTTTACAAATGGATTTAGAGAGGGAAATACACTGGAGTAGAAAGAAGAGGATACAGGCTGGAGGGCAAGGGTGAGCTTGAGGAGCACTATGCACAGTAAGATGTGCCCTGGCATATAATGCCCACCAGTGGCTAAGAGGAAGTGCATGTGGTCAAGATAAGTCACAACAGTGAAGAACAGGACTAGAAGAAGAGGAATGGACCCAAACAAAGGATCTGAATGGGTAATTGATAAGACCCTAAATGTGACAGGGAAAAATTGGGGTAATTGGGATATGGGCATAAAGGAAAAGACTGGGGGAAGAGAATTAAAAAAACATACAAAGAGCAGAGGGATAAGAAAGTTGTACCAAGTAAAGGTGCAGACCTAGGAGGAGCGTAATCACATGGAAGGAGACATGGACAAGTATGAAAGGTCATTTTTGATAAGCGGACAGTGTAAGAAGTCTTCCATAAAATAACAACTTGTGAGATTAAATTGAAATAGTAGGGCCTTAATGACTTGGGTTGGGGTGGAGGAGAAGAGCAAAATAAAGAGAAACTGGAAAAATGTCAAAGAGTAGAAAGCTGTTGGAGAATGTGAAGAGTAGTGGAATGGCAAGGAAATTGAAAAACTGGACCCATGTGTAAGACCAACAAAGGAAATGCTGTACAAACACAACCCCCTTGTCACACTGTAGAATGAAAGAGCAGGAAGACATGAACTGTTGAAGACGCAGAAGAAATTGAGTTGAAATAATACGTGTCTTTTCTGGGAGTGTGGGTGAGTGAATAAGATAGGCAAGGAAATCGGTCAGGAAATGGAAAAAGATTTGAGAATCCAGCTTGTTTAATGATGGAAGCTGTGGTTACTGGAAGTAGTCAACTAACATTTAAAGTCACAGACATTTATGATAATGGAAGTTTAAAAAAAAACACAGAAGATGCAGAAAATGGGGACCAGAAATTCTTGGATTCAACATAAGGGGCAAAAGTATCATTACAGTGAGAAGGGTGAATAGTGGTGCAAGCTAGGAGATTGGTATGGGATGGAAATCCAGAAAAAATGTGACATCTGTAGAATTGGCATACAGCATGGAAGTAAGAGTGAGGACCAGAGGAACAGTTGTTAGATGTGAGGATGATGGAGAAAAGTCTGATAAATATGATCTTATAATTAGGCAAGAGCTGATCCGCTAATGTATTTATATGTAAAACATGGCTTTTGAAGTTTTAAAATGAACTTTATTTGAAGCTTAAAGCATCAATAAAAAAATATAAAGAAGAGAATAACCCACACCATCTTAGTTTTTGCTGCAAGAAACAAGTTATCAGTCTGTCTCTTCCATGGTAACATCCAAAGTGATAAGTACATTTTTAGAAGTGCTTTATTTATTTATTTGGTTTTATTCCTGACATTTTAGTTAGTTTGCAATTTTTGAATCTGATTTGTTTTGGTTGTCTTATTTCAACGTCCAAGATATTCCTGGAACTGTTAACACGTGTACCTACAGAAGACAAATTTCACCTGAATATTTCCAACTGCAATGCCTCTTCTGCCATGGAGTGAACTGTGACATCTCTGTCTGTGAGCACTCTGTGACCTTTAATTAGAAAATAGTCGGAGGGAGGGATGGAAACCTCAAAGCCTTCCTTAAATGTAAGAAGTTACTGACTTTGTTTGAGACGCCAGCTAACAGAGGAAACCCTTTAAAGGTATGCCGATAAAAAGTCCCCTTAAAAAATAAAAATAAGAATGTTGATAGTCCTTAAAAGATAGAGATTGAAGATCAACTGTGCAGTGTGTACAAGACCCAAGAGGCATCCACCATCCCCACCAAGGGTACTGGCTTCAGAATGGTGTTTATTTATGTGCCTCACAGTTCTGTAGCCTGCATCTTCTATATCTCGTCTTATCCTGAGCTTTTCAGGGGCAGATGGTGAGAATCAGGACTGCCATCACTTTCCAGGCATCAGGCAACAGAATTAAGGCCTTTGTGAAAGACTTTGGTTTCCTAGCTTAGGAGAAGAAAAGGAAGGTTGACTTGTGCAGTTATATTCTGTGCCATCAAATGAGTTCTCTCTCTTCTGGCTGTTCCAGTCAGCCTGATAGAGGCAGCTTAGTTTCACCCATTCATCTCTAGGTGTAGTAGGAACTATCCTAGGGAATAGTATTATTTTCGAAGGAAACTGTCCAATGCAAATCATTTTGGCACAAAATGACTTTTCAGTAAAAGCAATCCCGGTGTGTGTGGGGTTGTTCTAGAGAAAAAGGATGCTAAAGAAGGGAAGAACCCACCCCCCAAAAAAGCCCTCTTTCAAGACATGAGGGCATAGTGATTGTCCCACCACTTCTCTTCTGAGTGAGATGACTCCCCATTGTAAATACTTCTGGTTTTCCATGACTTTGAACAAATGGGTGAGGGATGCCATTTCCTGAAAATGCATAAAAAAGTTGAAGCTTTCTTCTCCATTTTGGGTAATGCATGACTGTGTCACAGACCAGGAGGAACTAACACAACCAGTTTTGGCCCAGAATTAGTTCCCCTGTAAGAAAAAAAAAAGAAAGTTTTACCCCAAGCCTTTTCTGTTTCTGAAGGAAAACGGTTGTTGGAAGCCTGTACTAGACTTTTCCATACCAAACAAATACTTGAGTTCTTGTCCTAAAGATGCTATCGCTGTGGCATTGCTTTCTCTGCTTTGCCCTCAAAATAATGGCTTAAACATGTATTTACACATGCCCATCCACAAGGAACTCTGGCAATTTTAGAGTTTCCAGACAGAGTATTAACATTTTCTTGAGTGAGTAGGTTAATGTTATTTGCTTGTCCTTTGGTTTCTCCATGGCACCCAGAATGTAGTATTTATAGAAGCTTAGCTTTGGTATATGGCCTTTTCAGACTCAAAGGGTCAATGTCTGTCTCTACCTAGATGACTCTCTTAAGCAAGCAGAGCAATTAAATACATCATCCATTATCTGTCCAACCTAAGGTTTCCATAAATGCACCAAAATCCACTTCCATGCTGGGGAGTCCCTCAACATAGCAAAACCCTGTCTCTTGCTGGGGGGGGTACTAAGATTATTGTGCAAGGTCTTTCAGATAAATCCTTCCACTGACAATCTATCTCTTACATTCCTCAAACTTGCTGCTGACTCAATTGCCTATCCTGTATCTATACTGATTAATCGATCTGTTCTGGAGTCAACTGTCCCCACCCTTTGGAAATCTTTCTTCACTATCCCTCTTTATAAAGGTGGAAACTCCACTGACCCCTCAAACTACCGACCCATTGCCATTCTGTCCCCCCTCTCCAAGATATTAGAAAAATGTATTCACTCACAGCTTCTCAATTACCTCCTCACACACCACTTACTTACCCCTACCCAACATGGATTTCGTCCTCACCACAGCACCACCACTGCACTCCTCTCCTTCACTCATATCATTGCAGAGGCCCTAGACAACAATAAACTCATTTCCTGTCTCTTCCTAGATCTCACCAAAACCTTTGATACCGTGTCTCATCCTCTACTACTATCCATGCTCGCAAATCTCCACCTATCCTCCTCTTTACTTGCCTAGTTTAATAGTTACCTATCGGGCAGGGAACAATGTGTCAAATGGCTCTCATCCTCCTCACCTTTCCTTCCCATCTCCACTGGTGTTCCCCAAGGCTCCATCTTGGGACCCCTTCTGTTTAACATCTTCACCAATGATCTTTACACCTCATGCAAAGAATCCTCCCTTATTCAGAATGCCGACGACTCCACACTTATATCCATCTCAAATAACATTCCTGAACTACACTCCCTGACCCAACAGGCCCAACTATCCACTGAACAATGGCTCTCTCACAACCTATTGATCCTAAATCCCAAAAAAAACAAACTCCTACTTTTCCTTCCCCATTCTCTTTCTCATCACAAAACCTCCTTTTTTATTGCATCTTCTAACAATACAAATAATGTGATTGTGGAGATGGGAAGGAAAGGTGAGGAGGATGAGAGCCATTTGACACATTGTTCCCTGCCCGATAGGTAATCTTGACGAGTGGATGGGAGATCGTAGGTTTACCCCGGGAATCACATCTGTGTTACTGCTGGACAGAGGCACAGCAAACTAATGGGTATAGTATTCTCATCCTGGCTAGGCTTATAAATGCCCTTGGGCAGATAGCCTATTATGAACCTATGAACCTAAATATCCAACCGGACACCCACACAAAACTCCTAGGGGTCATTATCGATGACAAACTCAAGTTTAACCTACACATACTCCAATGTATAAAAAAAAAAAAAAAAACAGAAACTAGGTCTGCTATATCGGAACAAAAAGTTCCTAACCCCTGTATCTAGACTTACCCTGGGCCAGGCACTCCTCCTCCCCTCCCTCTTATATGCCGCCCCAGTTCTTACCAATATCCAGGCTTCCACTGTAAACAAACTGCAACAGACTTACCAAAAAATAGCCAGATTCATTACTAACTCCCCATACAACTCACAGCACTGCATTTCTTTAAACTCTCTTCAATGGCTTGAACTTCCCCAGTTTCTGTTATCTTATCAATTTCATATGCTACACTCTTATTCTTTATAAACCCTCCTTCTGTCCATCTCTATCTTCCTTAGTCTCCATCTACATCCCATCCCGGACCCTCCGTACTTCTAACCAACAATTACTTGATATCTACCACCCAAAAAGGTCAGTAGGCAAACTACTCTGTAAACACTCTCTTGCCCATGCTTGGAACAAACTTCCCCTTGACACAAGTTCAATCTCCCACACCTCACACTTTAAAAATGAACTAAAAGCTTATTTTCTCAATTCCAGAACCTGCCCTTGCCATGACCCTACCTAGTCTTACTTCCCTTTATGTACCCACAACAGGACCATACTTAGTACCTCATTACACCTCTCTCTCCAATGTGTCTACTATGCATTTGCACAATTTTATACAAACAAAAAATGTTCATTGTTGACCTATTGAACTATATCAATGTAAAATTGTTACTTAGCTTCTTTTTAATGCAACTTTAACTTTATGCATGTATCCCAACATATGTGAATTGTTTTGCTATAACTGGTCCTCAGTGCTCTTGGCTCCTTGCCAGTAGCTGTTTTCTTGTTCAGAATGCACATTCGAAGATCTAGAGGTACCATAATAAACTATGGGAACTGCACCAATACCCACTAGACAAGAGGAATTCAGTTGGTAGTGCCCAATATCTGCAGAACCAGGGTATTTCCTTTGTAACCACAGACTGTATGCAGACCAGTATTACAAATGTTTCTCATCTTGCATAAGAGTGGGTCAACATAGACCATCTTAAGGTGTAAAGCACCAGAGCTCATTCGTGATCAAAAGGTGCATCACCTAGAAGGAAGTGATGGCCCTCATTCTAGCCGTAGAGATTTTTCCACTATAAACTCTGAACATGGCTTCAAACACCACCACAGTCATGTGGTTCCTGAAAAAAAAAAATAGGTGGGAGAACCCATTCGTACTAGCTGAGCAACATGGGGCATTGTCCTTATCTTGGCCTTTGTCTTTAGGTCAGTATTCACTCAGACCTGAACACAGTAGCAGTTCAGTAAAGCAGGTTACAGATGACTGAATCCTGCTGTCTTCCGTATCCTAAACAGGAAGTTGGGAAGCCAGAGGTAGACTTTTCACCTCCAACAAAACTCCCTACTAGTGAGGTTCTGCTCCAAGTGTCAGTTTCTGTGGAGAGGACCTTCTTTATGCCTTCCCTTCCATCACTCTAATCCTGAAGGTACTCCAGAAAGCAAGAACAGAAGGGAAGGACTCATCTTGGTAATCCACAATTGACCAGGTACACTCCATATGGCCAGAGAGGGAGAGAAGACCTTGCTGCCCAAGTCCCTGCCCTGAAATCCCAGGAGGAGGGTCCATTAGTACATCTCAATCTAAATAACCTGAT
The DNA here is from genome assembly GCF_019279795.1 of Protopterus annectens. Lineage (NCBI taxonomy): Eukaryota > Metazoa > Chordata > Ceratodontiformes > Protopteridae > Protopterus > Protopterus annectens. The sequence continues at coordinate 1,266,262,475 of NC_056741.1, read as the reverse complement.
TCTAGTAGCATGGATGATTTCTGCCTTATCCAGCACTTTCAGCAGGAACCAAGAAGGCCCAGAACCAGAAGCCATGTTTGGCTAAATCAAAGAGAATCTTCCTGTGATGTGAACCAAGGAGACTCTCTAGTGTGAATCACAGAATAAGATGTACTTCGATACCTAGCAGAACTTTTTAGTGAATACCTGTCTTACTGCACCGTAAAGTTATATTTGTCTGTCATTGCATTTTTTGTCCCTGTGCACTTCCCTCATTTGATCAGTTCATCAGTGAAGCTGTTTTTCAAGAGAGTACAATACTTTAAGCCACCTAGGAAAGCAGTCCCCACCTTGGGACCTAAAATTCATCCTAAAAGAACCATTTCTGATCTTCTCTGTAGTACCTATATTCTTGTCATGGAAAACCTTATTTTCGGTAGCTGCTACTTTAGGTAGAAATTTATTTATTTATTTATTTATTTAACATTTGTTGACCGAGAAAGTCCGACTAGGTTCCACAGATCCTGTTTTCAGCGGAGGCCCAGGGAGAAATGCTCCAGAAACATGTTTTTATTAGAATGTGGGAGGAAACCGGAGTACCCGGAGGAAACCCACACGAACGCAGGGAGAACATGCAAACTCCGCACAGAAGGCACCCCAGCCGAGAATCGAACCAGAGAACCTCTTGCTTGCTGTGTAAGTCTGTTAGCTTGAAGCACTGATATGAAAAGAACCTTGCAGGGGTCTTCCATAGAGACAGAGTGAGTCTTGCAACTGAACATCCTTTCATCCAACTGTGATATCTGAAATTACATATAGGCAGCTATTCAGCTGCCAGTTGTGTGTTGTAACCCTCAGAACAAAGGAGAAAAGAGCTTGAACTTAATGCATGATCCACCTGTGAACATTCAGTTATCTGATAAGAAACGGTTTATTCAGGATGTTCTCCATGTCAAGCAGGTAGGACAGTGTCTGTTTAGCAACAAGACTATCAGCTTGGTGGCATTCTCTGTCACCATTTTTTATGATTCCATTTGGAAGCTGTTAGATGAGCCTGTGCGAGTCCATTCTGCTGTGGCAGGTGCAAACATAGCAGCCCTCTTCAAGAATGTATTCACTCAGAGTATGTGTGGTAAATCTTTAGACAAAAGTGCACACCTTCAGCCACTGTAAGCTGGACTTTGTCACAAATCAAGGCAAGAAACGCAAGACACAAACTGGAAAAGACAAAACTCCAAAGCTGAGTGTAGAAATTCACTAGAAACTTTAATGATTAGTGCTTTCATCCGTTCCAAAACAATTGGACTTAATCAGATCAAGGCAAGCTTTGCCACTGTTTACTTGTGGGGATTTTTGATGATCTCCCCCTCATGGTGGCAGATACTCCTTTTGTACTCACAAAGATGACAAGTTGTCAAGCAGTGGTGACTTCTTTGATGTATAGTATACCTGTGAGAACATGCTCACCATAACTGTAGATGTTCTTTGTGTTTCACTGTTGCAGTCTTCACATCTGGGTTATCTGCTTGCAGTAGCCCTCAGTCGGCCTGATTAACAAAGTCTTGGGTCCGTTGCTGTCCCTTCTTCCATGAAGTCAGGTCATCAGGGGTATAAAACATGTAGCCGACACCATTACATCAGTCTTTCTTGCCATGCGGTGCCCAAAGCAGAAGCAGTTCGCAAGTGCCAGTCTGCCAACTCCTGAAATTTTCGTTTTCGAGTTTCAGAACCGAAGTCTTCAACTAAAAGCTGTTGGGGAAACTTTTTCCTGCTCTAAACCGATGTCAGTAAAAGTAAATAATTGCATTACTTGTGGAAAGCAAATACCTCAAAGGTTTTCATTCGTACTGTTTTCCTTGCCTAGGCCCTGAACATGATGTACCTCACTGTCGGCTTTGTGCCTTATTTAAACCACGAACTGTCCGTCATTGGTATATTTTCGCTTCAAAATATTTTGGTGCTTGGTTCAATTATCCTGATATGTCTTCAGTAAGCCATCCAACTACCGACATTCTGAAAAAATGCAAAGATAAAGACAGAGACAGGCCACCTAGGTCCAAAGCTGCCGACGACGCTTCTCCTAAGCTAGTCGCTAGTTCGCCAGTACTCAGTGAGGCGCTTTTGCAGTCCCTGATACCCGCTACTTCTGATTTGCAGGCCCCAACTGAGACCCATTTGGAGTCCGATATGCAGCAAGATGCTTCAACTGTAGAACCTGCGGGTGTCTCTACCTTGGATGGGTCCAGAGCCACTGTGCAGGCACCGGCTTCTTAGGGTGTATTCAGGCCTACTGACTTGCGTATTAAATCAACGCCATCTTCTTCTTCAAGGCCTAAAACTCAAACCATACCTAGAAAATTGATGCCCAGACCGCATGGTCGGACCTCTATGCCTAAAAAACAAATGATAAGAATGGCTGAAGGCCTTATTACTTTAATCAGGGGAAGCCAGCCTTTCCCCCCTCTAAGAGACCTAGGACTGAGTTTGCTTATGATACTTCTGACCAGGATTCTGAATTTTCTGTTTCCTCTGATGACCAGGATTTACCCTTGTCTACCCATGAGGATTCTGATGCTGAGGACTCTATTCCCCCTGCTCCCCCTCCCCCCCAAGAGGATTTCTCTTTTGGTGAAACCTTGCACAATCTCCAGGAGCATTTTCATTGGGAAAGTTAGGATTTCTCTGATTCTAAAAAGAGGTTTAGGGATTATTTAATCCTGTCCCAGCACAGGCCTTTAGCCATACCTCCTGTACTAGACATTGTTGTTGATGCCTTTTCGGAATCTAGCTTGGCCCCTGACTCTCTACCTCCTGCTCCCAGAAAACCTGATAGATATTACAGGGTCCCTGACTCTCTCAAGTTCCTTTTTAAAAATCCTACTGCGGATCCTGAGACCATTTCACAGGGACCCAAGGGCATTAAAGCTACTACTGCCAAAAATCGTACCCCCTCTGATAGAGACTCCAGGGCGCTGGATCGATGGGGTAAGAAGATATACACTTCTGCAACTTTGGCCATTAGGGCCTTAAACTGCCAGTTTCATATGTTAGCAGCAGCATATTATTGGATTGCTTAAACAGAAAATTATGTTGATTCCTCATTGTGCTGAAAATAAGGATTTACTGCATTCAGCTGAACAAGTTGGAAAACATACTTTGCTATGTGGTTTTGATTCACTAGAGGCATCTTGCAGGGTCTGTACTTAGAAAGCATGCTTGGCTTAAGGAGCAATCCTTGCCAGGTCATGTTAAAGCAAAATTACTGCATACTCCCTTAAACCAGGACCGCCTGTTTGACAACAAGGCAGAAGAAGTTCTTAAAAAGATGGAGGAAAAAGCTAAATCTTTGCAAACTGTTAAAGATTTTTTTACAAGTACAACCTCCAAGGTTTAGTAGGCATTGGCCATCCAAGAATTGGTCCTTTCCTGCTTCTTCCAGACCTTCTCAGTCCAAACCCAGATCCAGCAGAGCTCCCAGGTTTCATTCCCAGGGTACACACAGGACTAAGCAGTGGGGGGGGGCCTCCTCTTCCAAATCTGGGAATAATAAATCTCCCCCCTATGGTAAACTGTCTCAAGGACTTCTTTTTTTTTTTAAAACTTCCAAGCACTTACTGCCCCTTTGGGGGGAAAGTTTGCTCTTCATGCAAAGAACTGGGAACTCATTACCCAGGACAAATGGGATGTTCTTCGTGTTTCACTGTTGCAGTCATTACATTTGGGTACTCTGCTGGCAGGTTGCCCTCAGTCGGCCTGAATAACAAAGTCTTTGGTCCTGCGTCAGTTGCTGTCTCCTCTTCCATGTCGTCAGGGGTATAAAACATGCACCCAACGCCGTTTTAATCAGTCTTTCTTGCCGTGCGGTGCCCGAAGCAGAAGCAAGTTCGCAAGTGCCGGTCGGCCAACTCCTGAAATTTTCGTTTTCGAGTTTCAGAACCAAAGTCTTCAAACTAAAGCTAAGTACCCCATTGGGGAAGCTTTTTCTTGCTCCTTACCGATGTCAGTAAAAGTTAATAATTGTATTACTTGTGGGAAGCAAATACCTCATAAGGATTTTCATTTGTACTGTATTCCTTGCCTAGGCCCTGATCACAAAGTGCCTTGCTGTCAGTTTTGTGCTAAATTTAACCAACGCACTATTAAGTGTCAGTACATTTTTGCTTCTAAATACTTTGGTTCAAGATTTAATTATCCTGAAATGTTGTCTGTTAGCAATCCGACTGCCGGAATTTACAAAAAACGCAAGAAAAAAGACAGAGACAGATCGTAGAGGTCCAAAACCGATGACGAAGCTTCTCCTAAGCCAGTCGCCGGTTCACCAGTACTCAGTGAGGCGGTTTTGCAGCCCCTAATGCCCACTACGTTTGAGTCGCAGGCCTCTACTGAGACCCATTTGGAGTCTGGTATGCCGCGAGATTCTCGAAGTATTGAACCCGTGGATGTCTCTCCCTTGGATGGGTCCGGAGCTGCTGAGCAGGCACCGGCTTCTGAGGGTGTTTTCAGGCCTCAACATTTGTATATTAAACTGACGCCATTATCAAAAACAAGGCCAAAACCTTCTTCTATGTCTAAAAAACTGACGCATGAGCCACGTGCTCAGGCCCCTATGCCTAAAAAACAAATGATCAAAATGGCTGAGGATTTAATTACCTTGATCAGGGGTTCCCCCCTGCCAAGAGGCCTAGGCAGGGCACTGATTATAAATCTTCAGATCAGGTTTCCATTTCTTCTGATTCCTCTTCTGATCAGGAATTTTCTTTTCCACCTTATGAGGACTCTGATGCAGAAGAATCCATCCCTTCTGCTTCTCCTCCTGAGGATTTTTCTTTTGGAGAGACTTTGCATACTTTAAGGGAACATTTTCATTGGGAGTGTCAGGACTTTTCAGAATCCAAAAAGAGGCTTAGGGATTTTCTTCTTCTTCCTCAGCATAGGCCTTTGGCTATACCTCCTGTTTTAGACATTGTTGATGATGTTTTCTCAGAATCCAGCATGGCTCCAGATTCCCTGCCTCCGGCTCCTAGTAAGCCAGACAGATATTACAGGGTTTCTGACTCCCACAAATTTATTTTCAAAAATCCTGCTGCTGACCCTGAAACTATTTCTCAGGGTCCCAAGGGTGTTAAGGCTTCTACAGCCAAAAATCCTAACCCTTCAGCTAGAGACTCCAGGGCGCTGGATAGATGGGGTAAGAAGGTTTATACGTCTACAACCCTGGCAATCAGGGCTTTAAACTGCCAATTTCATATGCTTAAATATCAACAGCATGTTATGGGCTTACTGAAACAGAAAATTATGTTGATTTCTTATTGTGTGGAAAATAGAGTTTTACAGGACTTTTTGCATTCAGCTGAACAAGTTGGAAAGCATACTTTGCAATGTGGTTTTGATTCCTTGGAGGCCTCTTGCAGGGCTGCCGTAACTGGATCTGTGATAAGAAGGCATGCTTGGCTCAAGATGCAAAATCTGCCTGATCATGTTAAAGCTAAATTGTTGGATGCTCCTTTACAACAGGACAGTGTTTGGTAATAAGGCAGAAGAGGTTTTAAACAAGATGGAAGACAAAGCTAAATCTATGCAAACTGTAAAAGATTTCTTGCAAGTGCAGCCACCCAGGTTCAGTAGGCACTGGCCTACTAAGAATTGGTCCTTTCCAGTGTCCAACAGAGCCACTCAGGTCAAACCCAGATGATCCAAAGGCTCCAGGTTTCAGTCACAAGGATCTTACAGGACAAAACAATGGGGTGCCTCCATCTCCAAATCAGGAGGTAGCAAAGCACCACCCTACAGTAAACAGTCTCAATGACTTTCCCCTGCCATCTTCAAGCACTTATCTTTTGGCAGCCCCTTTGGGGGGAAAACTAGCACTTCATGCTCAAAATTAATTACCCAGGACAAGTGAGTCTTCAACATAGTATCCCAGGGGTACAGATTTCATTTCCACACGTTGCCAATTCCAAATGGATGGACATTTCTGCCACCAAATCAGTAGGCAGAGGCCCAGAAACAAGTCAAGTCCCTCATGGATATGGGGGCTATTCAACCAGTACCAGAAAAGGTAAAAGGACAAGGGTTTTATTCAAGACTTTTCCTGGTACCCAGAAAAGACAAATGACGGCATCCAATTCTAGACTTATCCATTCTAAATACTTTCCTGGACATTCCAAAATTCAAGATGCTGACTCTACAACAGCTACTGCCTATGCTAGGCAAGAATGCCTGGTTGGTAACTCTAGACTTAGAGGCATACCTGCATATCCCAATCAGGGAATCTTGCAGAAGGCTATTTGCATTACCAGTTCTCTGCACTGCCCTTTGGCTTATCTACTGCACCCAGGGTCTTTACAAAGTGCCTGGCACCAGTAGTTGCATTTTGCAGACAAAGAAACATTCAAATTTATCCATATCTGGATGATTGTCTCATTCAGGCAGAGGACAAGGACACTCTTCTTCAACATTTGGCGTTTGTAAAAAGGCTTCTAACATGCCTGGGGTATACCATAAACGAAAAAAAATCACAACTGGTACCCTCTCAAATAATTACATTCCTGGGTGCAAGCTTGAATACAACTGCCCAAATGGCTTACTTCATGCCAGACAAACAAATTCAATTGAAAACATACTTCAAACAAGTGGCAACAAAAGCCCGACTATCTGCAAGACAAATTCTCCAGGATTTGGGGTTCATGGCATCATGCATTCTACTAATTCCATATGCAAGACTGCATATGAGGAAACTACAATGGTACCTAAAAAGCTTATGGAGTCAACATTGTCACAGCCTGGAAACAATGATTCCTCTTGTTCCCTGCCTGCAACAGGAATTCCTTTGGTGGGCAGAGGCATGTCACCAAAACAAGGGGCTGTCATTCATTCTACCCCCTGCCACTCAAACCCTGACTACAGACACATCAGACTATGCTTGGGGGGGCCATCTGGCAGGGAGATGCATTCAGAGCGAATGGAGCCCAAATCAAATGCTTCTACATATCAACCAGAAAGAAATGCTAGCTGTACAGAATGCTCTGACAGCCTTCAAGGACTTCCTTCATCCAGGACAACTGCTGATAAAGACGGACAACACCACAGTTATGTGGTACATAAACAAGCATGGGGGTACCTACTCCTACCCCCTTTGCAGACTAGCCATGACCTTGTGAAACACAGCCTTGACTTACGAAATACATCTTCAAGCTCAATTCCTGCCAGGAAAGCAAAATACTCTGGAAGACGACCTAAGCAAAAATCTTATGGACCCACATGAATGGAAACTGGATCCAAAAACCTTCAGCATGTTGACACGAAAATGGGGGAGCCCAGACATAGATCTATTTGCCTCTTCCCCAAAACTATCAGTTTGACAAATTCTGCACAAGAACTCATCACAAAAAAGCTTGGAAAGTGGATGCACTATCCTTCAGCTATGCCTTTCCCCCTCTGCCTATGCTCTCCAAGGTCTTACTAAAAGTCAGACAGGAAAAAACAAAAATGATTCTGATTGCTCCAGACTGGCCTTGCCAACGCTAGTACCCACTTCTAAGGAAAATGTCACACCTTCCTCCATGTTACATGCCTCAAACACCTCATCTACTGTCTCAGCAGAACTATCAAATTCTGCACACTCAGCTCCAAACTCTGAATCTAACAGCATGGCTAATCAACTAATTTCACCAATCACATATCTCAGTAAACTTGTGATGGATGACATTTTGGAGGCTAGAAGGCCTATTACTAGAAAATGTTATGCTGATAAATGGAAAAGATTCTGTGCCTGGAACCAAGCACAAGGAATAAACACAGCAATGCCCAATATTCCTCAGATTTTGCAATATTTAACTGAGATGCTTCACAAGGGCCTATCTTTTTCTTCAATAAAATTCCATGCCTCTGCCATCTCGGCTCATTACAACACAGAGCCACCTCTCTTTTCTCATCCCCTGCTAAAGCAGTACCTCAGAGGGGCCAAAAATGTAAGACCTCCCAGGAGAGCACCGACTCCTGCATGGGACCTCAGTTTTGTGCTGAAAAATCTCACCCTACCTCCTTTTGAACCAGCTGCTACTGCGGACATAAAATTTCTTTCTTGGAAGACAGCCTTTATTTTAGCAGTCACTTCAGCTAGAAGTGTTTCAGAACTACAGGCTCTCATGGCAGTAGAGCTTTTCATTATTTTTTACCCAGACACGGTGGCCTTCAGGACCAATCCTTCTTTTATGCCTAAGGTATCCAGTGTGGCTCTTAACTAGACCATTCACCTGCCAAGTTTTTTCCCAAATCTGCAGAACAAGGGGGAGCGAATTCTGCATTCGTTGGATGTACACAGACAACTAAGATTCTACTTAAAAAGGACAAAATCTCTAAGAAAGTCTGAGGAACAACTGGAGGCATTTGCTGCAGGAACAGAGGGGAAGGCTATATCAAAGCAGACTGTTTCAAAATGGAGAACCCATTGTATTCATTTCTGCTACATGCACAATGGTAAACCTGTGCCCAAGGGGATCAGATCCCATTCCACCAGGGCTGCTTCTACTTCTGCAGCTTTTCTCAGAGGGGTTCCTACCAGAGACATTCTAGAAGCTGCTACTTGGAGCTCAGTTCATATGTTCACAAAACATTACCATTTACCTCTCTTTTCTAAATCCAGGGCAGGCTCTGCCACTGCAGTCCTGCAGGGCCTTATAGCTGCTCCTAATGCTGTTTAATTCCATCCTCCCACCCATAGCTTTGGGATTCTACCCAAATGTAATGACTACAACAGTGAAACACAAAGAACATAGTACAGTTGTGTACACTTACCATAAATGTAAATGTTCGAGTGTATTCACTGTTGCAGTCCGGGTTACCTTACCCGCCAGCCCCATTTCTTCTCTATTATTATACCTCTTCTTTCCTTCATCTGCTTTTAGTTGAAGGTAAATTTTTTGTGTTCTAAAATACATGTGTGTATGTATGTATATATATATATATATATATATATATATATATATATATATGTGTATATATATATATATATATATATATATTTTTTTTTTTTTTTTTGCTCCCCATTTGGGGGTCACCTGACATCTGGGGCAAGAAAAACTGATTGAAATGGCGTCGGCTGCATGTTTTATACCCCTGACGTCATGGAAGAGGAGACAGCAACCGACGCAGGACACAAGACTTTGTTATTCAGGCCGACTGAGGGCAACCTGCCAGCAGATTACCCAAATGTAATGACTGCAACAGTGAATACACTCAAACATCTACATTTATGGTAAGTGTACACAACTGTACTTTTAAATATAGTGTCCCAGGGATACAGATTTCACTTCCACACGTTTTTGTATTGGTGAAACTCACTCTTCCTCCTTTCGAGCCAGCTGCTACTGCAGACTTAAAATTCCTTTCTTGGAAAACAGCTTTCCTTTTAGCAGTCACTTAAGCAAAAAGGGTATCTGAATTACAGGACCTTGTGGCAATGGAGCCTTTCATCATCTTTCATGCAGACACGGTGTCCCTCAGGACCAATCCCTCCGTCATGCCCAAGGTGGTATCCAGTGTGGCCCTTAATCAGTCCATTCATTTGCCAACCTTCTTTCCTAATCCACGGAACAAAGGGGAACGGATACTGCACTCCTTAGATGTGAACTGACAACTTAGATTCTACTTGGACAGGACTGAACCTCAAATGAAATCTGAACAACTACTGGTGGCATTTTCTGCAGGGGCAAAGGGGAAGGCTATTTCAAAGAGAAGTGTTTCCAAATGGATAGACCATTGCATTCATTTCTGCTACAAACACCATGGAAAACCTATCCCCCAGGGGATCAGACCCCACACAACCAGCGCTGCATCTACATCTACAGCCTTTCTCAGAGGCGTCCCTACCAGGGACATCCTAGAAGCTGCTACCTGGAGTTCTGTACATACTTTCACCAAGCATTACCATCTGCCAATTTTCTCTAAATCCAGAGCTGGCTTTGCCACTGCTGGTCCTAATGCTATCTAAATTCCTCTTCCCATCCTTAGCTTTGGGAATCTACCCAAATGTGATGACTGCAACAGTGAAACACAGAGAACATAGTACAGTTGTGTACACTTACCGTAAATGTAGATGTTCGAGTGTATTCACTGTTGCAGTCCTGGTTACCGTTCTTCCAGCCCCCTTACCACTTTTGGCTATACCTCTCCTCTCCTTTACTATGCTCAAAAAACTTTTTGGTGTATTTGCTTTATTTATTGTTGGAGGTATATCCTTGTTTATTTATAAATTTAATTGCTTCCCATTAGGGGGCACCTGACATCTGGGGCAAGAAAAACTGATGTAATGGCATTGGCTGCATGTTTTATACCCCTGACGACCTGACATCACTGAAGAAGGGACCGCAAACGATGCAGGACCCAAGACTTTGTTAATCAGGCTGACTGAGGGTACTGCAAGCAGATAACCCAAATGTGATGACTGCAACAGTGAATACACTCGAACATCTACATTTATGGTAAGTGTACACAGCTGTACTATTTCCAAGTAGGGGCCACAGTTGTAAGGGCCCCCACCCAATGTCCTTATTCTTTAAAGGGAGAGTGTGGGAGGAGGAGGCAAGTCTACCAATATGTCACTATCCTTGCTAACTCTGGCCTTAGAGCTGTCCAAATAATACTTTTGGTTCAGTCCAAGAAGCAAGGTAGGTACACCACACTGCTTACTAAACAGAAAACACTATAAGATAGAAGTGAGAGCATACCTATTATTGGACAGACCAAGATTTTGCACTAAAGCTTTTGGACTAATGAGAGATGCCTTATCAGAAATTAATAAGGTATTGATGTCAGTTGCAGTGCTTTAATAGCCAATTAGAAAGGGAGAAAAGGTAAGTTCATTCCCATTCGCTAAAAAGCACTTTGTAAAAATTTTAAAATGAAAACAAAATTCTTAGTCTGCAGATAGAGCTTCCTTTTTGAGAATTCCTCAAAAAGATAAGTCCCCTATTGGGGAAAGCAATTTTTTTTTTTTTTTTTTTTTTACATTTTTACTTGTTGTGCTTGCTAGTACAATTTCTGAACGATAATGTTTTCCTAGGATATGCCTCATTCAGACCTGAAATGCCTTTGTGATGGTGGATGCTAAATCTTGCGCTGAATTCATATTCCAATTACGTTTTTCCTGCACGGAAGTCTCATCTTTCACTTATTTGGCCAACTTGAATTGGTTTTACTAATTAAAAAAAGAGAGAGAGAGAAATAAGGAGGCCACACTTCTGAATAAAAAAGGCAGCCATTACACAAATGTCTAAGCATTCGACAGGTTCAAGAAAGTCCATTCTGTATAAGAAGGAAAAGGGTGTGTGTGTGTGTGTGTGTGTGTGTGTGTGTGTGTGTGTGTGTGTGTGTGTGTGTGCATAGGGGGTGGGGTGTGTATGTATGTATGTGTATGTGTGTGTGTATATATATATATATATATATATATATATATATATATATATAATGTAGTGCCACAAGGAGTTGAGGGAGAGAGGGACCTCAGAAGGGGCACTAATGAGAGGAAAGTTGCACTTCTGTAACTTAGGCTTGAGGATGCCTCAACCAGTGAAGCAGTTAACCAGTCCCAATTGGTGGCTCCTGTTTTTCCTGTCAGTTTCTGGATGACGACTTTAGAGGGAGACAGAAGCTCTGTTGTTACAAGTAACCGGCCTCCATCTGGAGTCTGCACTGCATTCAGGGGGGAAAAAGAATGCAGTTACCTGACAACCCCCCTCCCCCCAGGCCTTTGGGGCCTTGTCAACTAAATCAGCAGAACATGATATATTGGTTAAAAAAAAGATTGGACTGAAAGTGGGTACCCCTCACAGGTCTCATTTTCTAGATAGACAGTGGGACACTATGTACCATCCACACCAGCATCTTCCACCGTCCACACCAGCATCTTCCAGGGGTACATCATTTCACTTTAACTTACCTTTGCATGACTTTGAGTGACAAAGGAGCTGTTTAATTAGTGGGCAGGTAGCATTGCAAAGCTACTCCTCACCAACTATTGCTGAACATGCTAAATAAGAAAAAACTCTCAACTTTAGATAATACTTAACCTATAATACTCGTATGTCCTTCCCTCTGTGGAGTAACTCAGTCAGAGAGGAAAGCATTTCTTCTGGGTCATTGCTGAAGGATGTTTCCTTTGTTGAAACACTATCCTTGATGACTTTGCATTTCAAATCGGAGCTGCGACAAATATCAGATACCAAAAGTTGTGTTTTATTGACACATTGATATACCGACTGTGATGCCCATGCACTGGCCCAGCAATGAAATAGCCTCAATCCTCACCACTAACACCAGTGAGGGACATCCATATAGGGAAAGGATATTAAATACACACACAGTAAAGTACAATTTCCCTTAAGAGCACACAGTGATCACAGTCAATTTAGGGCTGGTTTCTCCCTTTCTCTCCAGGTCCCCAGTAAGACTCCCCACTGGCACAGCTACAGGGTCCAGATCTCAGCCTAATGGGCAAGCTAAAACCTCCAGCACCCTCTCTGTCCAGTGCATCATGTTCCCTGCCCAAGTAGCTGACACACACGCACACACTTTGAGATGAGTGTTATATACAACCGTGCAGACACTCCTGGGGAAGGCTGGCACGGGTTCTCCATCTGTGCCCCTTTTCTGCCCAGTCTAAAAGGTAGTACCAGCTGCCACCACCCACTAATATCAGCTACTCAAAGGCCCTTCTGAAAGGGTGTCCAATTATTACTTTGCAATATTATTATCCAAATGGTAAGTGTGACTGAACAGTCGAGGCTTATTAGAGTGACTTGGTACAGTATCACTATGTACATGCAATGTACTGTAGAGCTTAAATTAACTCTGCATAAAACGGCAACAGTTGAAAGGTTTAAAAATATTTAGTAATAAATGATAAAAACACAAGACAATACTTCTTACTACACAGTGCTAGTCAAGAGTTCCGAGATAACAGAGAAATACTTAAAATAATACAGTAGCAAAAGTTCTGACATCACAGAAAAACTAGTGTAATCTTCATATTTCCTAGCTATATCGAACAGAAAACACAGTTCTAAAATAAACTTGCATACAGAGCAAGACAGTGCTGGTGATGTTGGATGTTCTGAAGACAAATGCTCTGAGATCTCTGATTCTCTCAATTTAAATTGATAACACAGAGCTGCTTCACATAACATCATTCTTCATACTTCTCTGGTGTTCCCAGGCTAACAGAAACTACATATACATTCTTTACACCTGGTCAGAAACCAGAGAAATAAAGGACCTTTATACATGCAATTTTTAACCATTAACTCTGGCCTCAAAACAATTGGCAGAATTCCTTCATCCAGACATATCGGCTCCGATTTTTTGACATCAAAGACTGTCATAAAATGCTTGACTTAGCTTTCTTACAGCAGAGTGCACTGTTACATTTTCACAGTTCAGTATTCAGTGCAGTCTTTTCACATTTAAGAGGACACGCCTGTGGCTTACATTAATATTTACAAATGGCAGAATTATCTACAAAATTCTATCTGGCTAGGCTGGCAGCCTTCACCTATCTTCACACTGACCTTAGAAATGGCCTTGCCTCCTCCCACACACTTCAGTCTGGGTTCTGGAAGAGCTGAAACTCAGAGGCACCTGTGGTCTAAAGGCAGTTCACAGTGCCTTTATGGCAGCTTCATTGGAGCCAGATTCTAAACTCCTGATCCCAGAAAGTTCTTATCTGCTGTTACCAGGCCCAACAGGCTTACCACTGTCTTTACAAAAATCTAGCCATAGACCTTGTTGTTAAACACAGGAAAGAGTACCCAGCTGGTTCCTAGTCCTAGCACTCTTAATGTTGGGGAGAAAAGGTTTCTGCACAGATATGGAAAGAAGGGTCAGTATTTGTTAAGGTTATAAATTGTTTGACCACATGGCCAAATACTTAGGCATAGTCTTTAAAACAGCTAGAGGACTTAAGTGAGAGTTGAGGATGAAACCCAAAGACTCAAATGGTGAGGCTTACCTAAATGACCCAGAAAGTGGGTGTAAACTGTGGCTAACATGATTGATGCAATATTGAGGGCAGTAGGTCTGGGGTTGATTATTGGGTAATAAGTTTGGCTGACATCAGAAAGAAAGTACTGTTTCTAACTTTCCAGACTGTAACTTTTTATTGAATCCTAGCAACATTAGCTATATTGTGATCCATATTTGATGTTTTAAGAACCTTTGTAGTATCGACAGCAACAATTTTTAAAGTCTTTCAGTCTTGGGATAAGGCAAAATATATAACCAACACCTTTTCCTTTCACCAACGTATTACGTCAGTGTTTGGGAACATCTTTTTTAATCGTTCTGGCATATATTCTGGTCAAACAGTTTATAACCCTAACACATACTGACCCTCCTATCTGATATTGTCAACATCCTGGCAGATAGATTCAGTGCAAACTTCACCTCCCTCTCACCTTCAAAAGGGCCCACAACAATACCGGAAAAGTATAGTGTCCCAGAAATCACAGAAGCACAGGTGAAAACAGCCCTTTCAAAAGCCAGAAACACAGCATCAATGGGGCCAGATGGTGTCCCAGGCTGTGTCTTGCACGAACTAACCCCCCCACCTAAACACGCTGTTCAACCTCAGCCTCTCCACAGGCTGCGTGCCCATAGAATGGCGCACAGCAACGGTTATTCCGCTCCGCAATGGGGGGACCACAACTGACCCTGGTAACTATCTCCCTATAAGCCTGACTAGCCTGGTCTGCAAGGCTATGGAGTGCATCATCATGGAACTCATTAACAAAGACATTGGGAACCTCCAAACACTTGACCCAACCCAGTTTGGCTTTGTTAAGGGCAGATCATGCCTACTAAACCTGGTTGACTTCTTTGAGACAGTCACCAAGGCCATAGAGAAGGGAAAGGTGGTTCACACAGCCTACCTTGCTCTTGCCAAGGCGTTCGACACCATTCCTCACTCTGGTATTCTAGAAAAACTCACCAGCCTGAACATAAACCCCTATGTCACAAGATGGGTTGCCAACTGGCTTACAGACAGAACTCACATGGTAAGAATATCTGGCTCCAGGTCCGGCTCTAAACCAGTCACAAGTGGTGTCCCACAAGGCTCGGTTCTGGGACCCCTACTGTTCGGCATATATTTCTCAGAAGTACAGGCAAACACAGGAGGACTATGGCTAACCAAGTTCACCGATGACTGCAAACTGGGAGCCATAATTGAATTTCCGGCTGACATGGACATCCTTTAAAAAGGTCTTACTGAGACAGACACCTGGTGTCAAAGTCATGGCCTCAAGCTAAATGCCAAAAAATGCATAGTCATCCCATTTGGGAAAAACAAAACACCCACGAATTACCACATAGGCGGCAGCCCCCTTAATACAGAAGAGGTAATAAGAGATCTGGGGACCCAGGTAGATAGTAATCTCTCCTTTGACAATCATATTGCCAAAATAGTTAGGAAATCCTATGTGGCCCCTCTAATTACTAAGCGGTTTGCATCTAGAAATAGAGGTTATAGTGCCCCTCTGCTCGTCACTCATCAGACCCATCATAGAGTACAATGCCCCATTTGGGATGTACCTCACAAGACACTTCCAACAGCTGGAAAGACCACAAAAGCACTTCACCAAGAGGATTACTGGCCTCAAACATATGTCCTATGCAGCCCGACTGAAAAAACTCCAGCTGTACTCAGTGGCATATCGCTTACTCGGAGGTGATCTCTGCCTGACTTACATAGCCATGTCCAACTCAGAATTGATGGACATGCTCCACCTAAAGAAATCCAAATCACTGCGAGCCACGTGCTCTAGTGAGCTAAACCTCCCCACAACAATAAATAGAACATGCTGGAGGGATAGATTCCTGTCACAGAGACTCCCCATGCTTTGGAACAAAATTCCTACCTACATTAGGCAGAGCCCCTCACTAACACTCTTCAAGAGAAACCTTGACGAGTGGATGGGTAACAGAAAATACACCCCGGGGATCACTTCATTGGCTCTGCTGGACAGATGATCAGTTAATTAATCAATGGGGTGGCGAAAGCCGACACACTCTGGCTAGGCTTATAAATGCCCTCGGGCAGATAGCCTAGTACCTACCTATGAACCTGTATAGAAGGTAATGCCATGCAAAAATTCTAAAATGTAATTTAGAAGCATATTGTGACATCCATCATATAGTTTCTCATTCTTAGTTATTGACACCTAGTAAATTAAGTATCTTGCATCGTCTGCTCCCAGTATATATACTACCTTATCTCCTCTTTCCAGTGGCATACTCCCTGCCTTCTGCTATAGCCACTTTATTCTTATGTGTTGTCATGACTTGAGTTTAACACATGTGAATTTCTCTTCTAGTTAATAGCCATTTCACATACTCTAATAGTGGCTTCATTATATGAAGGACAGATCTTCCAAGTCTTGGTATATTTCTCTTATACACTTTGTTTTATGTAAGCAACATGTGTAATTTTCCATCATAAAGTGTTTAACTTTACTGTAGATAACATCTTAAACTGCACTGTTTCATAGTAAAACTCTGGGTCTGATACATTCAGACCCACCCACACTTTATGCATTACTAATTTATTCCATGCTGCTGTTGGGTTACCTCCCCTTCATCTCTATAATATTCTTCAATTTTGAAAATGTTAAACATTTTTGTAGTAATTCAGGTGGAAAACTTGAAATGGGAAATGGGTGTAATAAAAAAAGGTTGCACAAAGAAATGCAACTCTTGGCACCCATTGTTCCCAGTTACAATACAATCTGCATCATCCCTTGATCTGTTTTTCAGTTTATCATAAGTTCTAGTAATGAATGCTTCTAAAGTACCCTCTAACTATAGTTAAGTATTTTATAGACTTATTTTCCAGAAGTACTCATATTTCTTCTCACTTCCTGAGAATACACATGCTTAATTGCCACTGTCTTATTTTTTGGGATTGTGGCATCTGCTCGATGTACAATTGTCTGAATCCTAATTGAGCAAAATCAGATCAGTGAACAGCAACATCTCCTCCAACATGAGGAAGTATCCCCTACAAAAAAAAAAAAAACACTTGTGGATCACGGTAGGTGGCATTCAACAATTTGATTTCACTCAGTCAGGGTGTAGACAAAGAACTGTCCATCAATAAATTGTCATGAACCCTTTTCATTTTCTTGATGTTAATCTTGACATGCCTCCAAACTTGTCAGGCTTGTAAAATAACTTCTTAATGTCTCCTTTTTGTTCAGTCTATTAAATCAATTCATGATCTACAAATAAAGATATTTTTAATTCTTTTCCCATTGTTATACATCCCTTTCGATCAAACATGTGCTTTTGCCAGTATGTACAAAGCATTCCTCACTCTGCTGCTATAGGCAAATGAACTCCTATTCCTGTTGTAACTTTCACTTTGGGTTAATTACAGACTGCTCTCATCAGGTCACTGAATTCTTTGGGAAACTCAGTGTCCCAATACAGTCAAGAAATTAACAAATAAAACTGTCAAATGGTGCTGTGCATCCAAGCTTATTATCATAAAGTGTTATCCCTCTTTTTGAACCCTCCTTATTAGTAATGCTGATTTTAGTAAGTTGTGTTTTTCTTTCTAGAAATTTGTGTTGATCACTGCCTTTTAACAGTCTTCACTGTCACTGTCGTAAATTGTTTGTAATTTAACACAGAAATGAGTCGATATGATGATGTCAATGTCAAAGCTTTTCCTTGTTTTGTTATTGCAGTTACAGCTGTGTAACTCCATGATTCTTACAGATACTTCTCTTGCATGACCTTATTAAATATTTCAGATAAGGTAGTCATGACTTCTCGTATTTTTCCCTTCTCGTTTTTTTCATACCACAGATTTTGCATGGTAGACCAGTACTCCTGGGGTGATTTCTTACAACCCTTCTTGCTAAATAACAAAGTCATTTCCTCTGTCATAGCTGGTGCCAGCTAACCCTCTGCATCAACAACTGGCCTGTTTAGGCTGTCCTAGATTTTGATGAAAATCATTTGATCCCTCCATTTAATCTGGGTTTGGTAATGGCCTCATGCATTATAATACAGCTTAAAGCATTCAGCAATGAACACTGGATCTCTGTTTTTTTTTTCCCTCATCAGTGTTGTTCTTTTTGTAATAGCTGTTTTTACATGCCTTGCCCTGTTCTGTCTTAATCTAAATGCTAAAGTTTTTAGATAGTTCAGCAAATTATGAAAATAATTCCATTTTAATGATTGCCATAAACCCCCATTTAGTATCAAATTTATTTTTTAAATCACTTATTTCCTCAGAAGTTCTCTTCTGCTGCTGCTGTTCTGATCCATTACTTTCTCAATTCCTTCTGTAATCTCTGAGCCCTTGCTTTGCCCTGCAAAGTGAATTCCATTTTTTAACAATTATCCAAATTCTGATTTTAAACTTGTACTATCTAAACACCAAGAACGATTGCCTGTTCCACTTTTAACATAACAAAAAAAGTAAGCTCTTGACAGCATTCCTTAAATGCCTACTTTAAGAAACTTGTTGGAAATCTACAGTGCCTTTCCAGCCATCCAGGTATACCTATGTAACCTTGCAGTGTAATCTGAAAGAGATATTGGATGAACTTTGATGTCCCTAACCCAAGTGTAAATCTTTTGTTGTTATCTGCATGCATTATCTGGAAATCTGTTGTGCTTTTCCAAGCATAAAGGTATACCTGTTTAGCCTTGTAATGTATACAACATAATCTCATCATCAGCTCCAATTTTTCACCCTCTCCCCATCAAACTTGCCTCAGGAAATGCCATCAAATGTAACTTCATATTACTAGGGAACAGGTCCTTCATACTTTCTCAAAGGTCAAGCATACTACATCATTGGGCCCAGACAGTATCCTAGGAAGCCTTCAGAATAGCATGAAACATGATCTGTTAGGCCCTCTGAAATTACTATTTAACTGTAGCCTGCAAACAGGCTTCATGTCTCATGAATGGAGAACAATAACAGTCATTCTTCTGCAGAAAAGTGGGTCATCTACAGACCCTGGAAACTACAAACCCGTAAGTCCTCACTAGTCTCATATGCAAAGCCATGGAAATGATCAACAGAGGACATAGGAAACCTCCGAACACTGTACCTAACCCAGTTTGGTTTCATCGAGGGCAGGTCATGTCTACTCAACCTGGTGGACTTTGAGAAAGTCACCAAAGCAATGGATGAGGACAGAATGGTTCACACTGCATACCTTGACCTGGCCAAAGCATTTGCCACAATGCCCCACTTTGGCATTGTTGACAAACTTAAGAGGTTAGGTACAAAACCTTATTACCTGGTTGGATAACCATCTTGGCTCACAGACAGTTCCCAGGAAGTTAGAATTGGGGAGTCCACCTGTATAAAGAGGCCAGTCAAGAGTGGAGTCCCTCAGGGATCTATCTTGGGACTGCTCCTTTTGGCATTTACTTATCTGAAGTCAAGGCCAATGTTAGTGGCCTCTGGCTGACAAAATTTGCAGATGATTGCAAATTAGGAGCTGTCATTGAATCACTCACCAACACAGATGTTCTCCAGGAAGTGCTGATGCAGAAACAATTGGTGCCAGAGCCATGAACTAAAACTAAATGCCAAGAAAGTCCTTCACCCCTGGTAACTATCATATTGACAACACAACCCTAAGAGCTGACCCAGTAGTCGAGGACATGGGGACACACAGTAATTTAAACTTTGACCATCATGTGTCTACAGTAGTGGGGAAATTATTCTATGGTGTGCAACTTATAAGCAAAGGTATGGCATCTAGGTCAGAGGAAGTTATTGTTCCACTATATTCGGCATTCATGAGACCTGTCATTGAGTACAGTGCCCCCTTTGCTATGTACATAACCGAGCATATCCAGTAATTGGAATGTCCACAGAGATTCTTCACTAAAAAAATACAGGGAGTAATAGCATGTCCTTTGCAGACCATCTCAAAGCCTTATCCTCTGTATTTTGCCTCCTACAGACTCTTGAGGGGAGATCTATGCCTGGCATACAAGGCATTGTCAGACCCCACTCTGATGGACCTCTTGCATATCTGCAAAACAAACAGCACCAGAATTACGCATTCTAAGATTAACCCTTGCCTGTGAAATAAATAGAACCTGCTGGAGAGATGGGTATGTATCCCAGAGACTATGCCTTCTCTGGAACAGGCTCCTTATCCATGTAAAGCAGAGTTCCTCCATAACCCAATTCAAGTACAACTTGAACATTTGGATGGGGAACAGGAAATTCATCCCTGATTTGGTACCTATGCCTCTAGTGGACTCAGGCAGCCTACAAATTATTCATCTCCCAGGCCCCTGCTTGTAAATGTTTCACCTCCCAAGCCTCTACTTACACTTATCAAGGGTACCAGAACTTGTCAAAGATTTAGGATACATGGCTAAGCTTAAAAATGCCCTTGTGGTTGCTAGCCTAGTATAACACCTACGAACCTATCTGAAATAGAGAGATTGGATAAACTTTGATGTACCAACCCGAGTGCAAGTGTTTTGTTGTTAGGTTTATTATATGTCCTTGGCCATGTACTAATCCTCCCAGACAGAAAAGTAGTAATTGTTTAATTTCTAATACTGATATCAAATCAGTTGCTTTTGTGTTGGCCATAGCATACCTCACCATTCTTGGAATATCTCATCCTGTCTCATTTCCATTGTAATTATAATACGTCAGTCCCCAATACAAGTCCTGTGTTTTTCTTCTTTTTTAGCTAGTTTGAGTCATGCACCCACTCTGTCTTTCTTGCTGAACAAGTGTTAATGAATTGAAAGTTAATTACTTCATGTGCAAAGTTGGACTTCACCTACAGAGTGATCTATATGACCATCTGCCCTTTATAGCACCATTATTGGAAGTGTATTATCTGTTATTATTTTGACTGTGCTGATACTGTATCAGGGTAGCTCACTTGAACATATGTGCCAGTGCTGGTTGTCTTGGCTGAAGCTGTACTGTGCCCTGGCAATTACGTTTGACACTGCCTTCCATCAAGTTATTCTTTGCGGATAGGTCTTCCTGGACCTGGTTGAAGGTGTTGTCCAAAGATTATACAAATAAGTATCATTGTAGAGGATCTGTATGGCAGTGCTTCTCCCTGGGCCTTTCTGCTTCTTTTAGCCCATCCCAATTCTCTAAATGTTAGAAGCTCCTAAGAATGAGAGTGACTCCTAACCATCTGTGAATCCAGCTTTTGCTATGGCTGTCCTGACCATAGTTGCTCAGAATTTTGACGTCGTCCAGACCAGCAGTCGAGAGTCCAGGTCTATCCATGGAGGAGAATTTCTGTTGTTAATCCCAATTTGGTGTGCCATCATTGAGTGCAGTAGGCTCTGAATGTTTTCATTTATGGCCACGTGTTCTGGCTGTTACTTCCACTTGCAAAGAGTTACACTTAGGAAGCAAACCATCTTTCAAGAGTTCTTGGAAAGGCCCTTTTGTCTAATCCTAAGATGAGCTGTAGCAGTTGTTTCCACTTGAGAATGAGGACAAAGGTTTTATTTCTATATCTTCCTAGTTCTGAAGAGGGGATTTCTGTCCATTTCCAGACCCCATTGATGTCAGTGAGCACATCTGTAAGTGAAGAGTAGTTCGTCACACTTGGAATATCTTCTGTGATGCACTATTTTTACCAGCTTACAAGTGGTATACAACCCCCTACCTGTTGGTTTGTCTCTCCCTGCTTGCTGCAGCAGAGCACTTTGCAGGCACTGATGATTTGTACTCCACTGTAGGGTGGAGTGGTCTTGATGGCTGTTTGGTTTTGGAGGCATGGAACCTGAAAGAGGGAGAGGTCAGTGGGGCAGTGTTTATTGCCCTGTAAGAGCTACTCCTGAAATGGTCAAATAGCCAGACCATGATGCCACTCCTAAACATGTAGTTGGAGTTGTGATTTTAACCCTCTGCAGAATGTTAATGAGTGTCTAACAGTTGACCATAGACAGACACATCACTCTTACTGAGACTCGCATCCTAGGGAAGTGAGCATGTACTAGAGTTCAGGATTTGGGAATCCTGTGTAGTTTGCCGTATGTTATTTATGTATTGTCCTTGTTGACTGCAAACGTCTGACTGGGCAATGCAAAACCCTTTTTCAACAGAGGCCTAGGAAGAAAAGCTCCACATGCATACATTAACAAACATGCTGGTATTACAAACAAATAACATTCAATAGTATTCATAGGTATGTATATAAATTAGAGCAGCAATCTTTAAGGAGGCAACAGATTCTTAGACAAGTTTTCTAAGTTGTGAAAGCTGGCGTTTCATGTTAAGTAGACTAAACAATAATAGAGTTGGTGGGTAAAGAGCAAAGCCAATTTTAGATGGTCAGTATTGGATACTTTATTATCAGAAGTAATAGAGTTGCTGAGTGATGAGAGAAGTTAAAAAAATCAGGAGCAGGCTGGGCTATGTCGCACCCAGTCTTTTGGGGAGGGGTTCCCTGGAGGTTGACATTGTTGCCATTTAGAAGTGTTACCCTCACCCTTGTCTGTCTGGTTCAGTGAGAGATGGTAGAATTGAAGAAACATTGTCTTGCCTGCATTGATTCCACACCTGATCACAAACTTTAGAGGAGAAAGTCTAAGGCTCAATCTTGTTATCCATTGGAAACCAAGAGGTAGGTAATTTTAGGGTCTCATTCCCCTGAGAATACAGTAAGCTGTCCAGGTGTAAACAAAAGACATTATCTGCAGTTGTAATTCCTGGTTTAGATTCATTGCTTTCGTAGAATGCTTTACGAGGTCTTTGAAGTAATTTAAACTGTCAGGAAGCCTTTCAGTCATCATACATACTCCACAAAGTGGCATAGATCTACCTTGTCTGGGAGAGAGATAGAGGGTTCTTTGGCATTTCAGCCGGACATGACCTGTCTCAGATGCTGTATGAGCTGTATGTGCTAGGTATTACTTATTTTACAGATTACATTTTGTAAACAACTCTTTGCATCAGGACCCTTTGGAGGGCAGAACTGTTGTCTAACATCAGCTAGTTAAGCAGCTGTTTGAGGTTCTTATTTTTTGTTCACCTTTTATGAACTTTTCTCTTCCTTGGTACCTCAGCATTCATGATTTTTATTTTATTTTTGGCCCCCAATCTTTACCCAGTGGCCAATTAGTTTCCTTTGCTTTCCTGGCATCTGTGGTGACTGGATAGAAGAAGCAAGAGACCGAGATCATGGGGTCAACATCTTGGGAAAATGAAGTTTTTATTTTTCCTGCCCTTTGTTTTCTGTTAACATTAGGGACATTAAGGGTGGCCATTGGCAGAACAAACTAGAAACTATGGAATTATTGAGGCAACTTAGGTTAAACACCACAGTAAGTCCTGGTATAAATGATCGTTGTTCCTTAATGCCGATTTTAAAATACAAATTTACAATTTTAAAATGATGTTTAGGGTATGTTTTTTAAGTTGAACAGAGAGAATTTAGTTGTGATGATGATATTAATTGTGTTAATGTTTTAATTATTGGGCGGAGTTGATTGAAATGTAGTTAAGTGATGGATTTAAACTTTTTGTATTTTGTTCTGATGAAGTCCTGACTTTTCATGGATGAAAGCACTTGATTGGATTTTTCTGATACCATTGGCTGTATAACATCATGTTTTGTTGTGACAACTGATTAAATTGCGTTATTTTTAATGGGTTGTACTCCTCAATTCATTATGAGGTTTGGTATTGTTTATTTGATTTTGGATTACCTTGTAGGCACACTGCTGGCCTTTATTTAGTGCAGAAGGTCCTGTTTCAGATCAGCTGAATAATCATGACTTTGTATGTATAATTTATGGGAAGTGCCTCATACCAGCTATATTTTAACTTGAGCTTAGCCTGGTCAACGTCTAAGTAAAAAGTGCATACTGTGTAAGTAAATTGCTACAGCGCAGAAGTATTCACAGAGTAGTATTTGATGTCCCGGTAGTGAGAGTTTAATCTGCTGTGATTGATAGTTAATGTTGAACTATACTATTTTGTAAGTTAAACTGGTGCATACTGTAATTAAATTCTGTGTGCAGCTGAAGTTGGAACTGAGTCTGAATATCAGCTTATTTGAGTTCTGGCTTATAGCAGATATTTTTGGATCTTATGAGTAGAAATGTAGGAACTTGTCCAGAACATATTAAGAAACAGAATTATATCCGTAGTTGTTTTTGTGTTGTCACATTTCTGTTTCATTATAATCCTGAAAGCATAGTTTACTACTAACATTTTTAATTTTTCTATTTCAGATGTTACAATGAATGTAAACAGGGCCACTGTAGTGGACCCCCTAGTTACTCCTGCATCTGTGACCTGGGCTGGAACTCTAACCTGTCTACTGTTAATGAGAGTGGTCTAGAGTGTGACATAGACTGTGGCTGCAACTTTCACAGCACTTGCAGTCAAGGACCAGGCATTTGTGACAGGTGTCAGGGTGAGTAACATACAATAACACAGTATTTTTCGAGTGTCAGTCAGTTTGTCAGTGCCTTGAGAACTGTACCAGGTGAGAGCTCATGTGAAAAGGTCTTTGCCTAACTTTGGTAGGTGAGAAAGTGACAGATGCTAAGACAGGCTAGGAGACTTTGAAATATTTTCATGCTATAGGCCACAACCAGATAGATGTGAGAAGTTAAACATTTTTTATACTTTTGTATGTGGAATTCCTTTTTGCCCCCTTTGTTTTGGCTCTGGGTATAAAAATATGTTGCCTATCTAGCACTTGTATGTAAGTTTCCAGTTATGACATTAAACCAAGGTCCCATTAGCGAGAGATTAGCAGCAACTTACCTTGCTGTAGAAGTTTTAATTATAGTTACTGACCGGAAAAAAAGAGTAGGAGCCGTTTCTGTTGACAAATTTCAGACCATACATACAGTAGACTTAAAATCTTATATGCAGTCAGATAGGTTAACAAAATAAAATGCCAAGGGGAGAAGACAAACAAGCAAAAAAGTAGGGTAATTTTTCTGATATCCTGGCTAAAATACCAAAAGTTTGTATGGATACCACATTGGTTTCCCATGAAAGAAGACCATAGTGACACTAATTACTGCAGATTGTAACTGGACCTCTAGCAAGTCAATTTATTTTCTTTGCACTATAGCATATTGGTTGTTGAACTCTTAACTGTCAGCTTCCTTAGTTTTTGTTGAGTATGTAGTCATTGAGGTACCATGTGGTTGTTCATCATCCAAAGCTGAACTTCCAAGTCAGCTTTTTTCCAAGGAAATCACTGCTAGTATGCTTTAGAAGTTTGAAGCAGCAATGATTTATTTTTATTTTATTTTTTTTAATGAGTTTTTCTTTTCCCTGTAATTGTGCAGCTTTGGAGTTAGTATATTTGAGTAGGGTGGGGTATATTCCCCTTGCTAAAAAAGTTTTTATAATATGTCTGAATTGAAGATTCAGTTGGTTCTTTTTATGTGTTTGAACCTTCATGTGGTTGTAACTCAGGTGAAGCCCATATGTTTCTTTTCTTGTCTTTTTTTCTTTCACGTCTTTATTTAGTCTTGAGTTTAAGCAGTTACATAGGTACACATGTATTAATAGAAAAGAAAAACAAAACTATGGTAACATTTTTCATTATTTCCATAAATATGTATGTTCTCATTTTAACAATTACATCAACATTACATAAATTGCTCAGTTCTTGTCATGCCTTAAGCCTCGCTCATAACTCCTCTTGAACATTATTCTTGTATGTATTGTTCCCACAAATTCCATTTATTTCTGTGTAATTTGTTCCTTCCTTTTCTGTCTCAGTTTCTTTTATCTTCTTTGCAGTATTCAGAATTTGAATTACAACTGATTTAGGTTCTGATTTCCATTTTGTAGCAATTGCTTTCTGGTAGATAGTAATATTAAACTTAAGAAAGGATTATTTAAGTACAAAATCCTTTGTCCCAGCTCAGAATCATTTCCTGACTTCAAAGATGACTGCACATTGATCAACAGGCTGATTAAGGGATTTCCCAGTGTTTAAAAGAAACACTGTAAAAAGCCAGGAAAACTATTAATTTGGGTAAAGTTTGGTCACTGCTAATCCCTGCACTGTGTGTTTATCACCAAAGAATAATTTTGGAGATGGTATAAAAAAAAGTCTGCAAAAGGCAAAGAAAAAAACATTCTGGTAGAGAAGATTCTTGCATCTGTTAAGCAAAAAAACAGTTCATGTTTCGGCTTTGGTATCAAGAGATGTCTTCCTGTAATTTGGATCGGGGCATATCAGATGTACTCACATATTTTAAAGTAAAATAACGAAAGGCTAGAAAAAATTGAAGAAGCTTTAACTTGTTCAGAAGCGCCAGTAAAACTGCAAAAATCAAAGGCTGAAATGGAAAAAAAAAAAAAAAACTGAGGCCGAGTATGAGGCTTCTCAGGGAGAACTGTTTTAAAAGCTAGTGGTGTTAGAAGACAGAGATCACAGGAGAGCCTGAGATTTTCTGCTGTACCAGAGATACTAGATAGAACAAACTGTGTTAATTTTATGACTGTACAGATAGATGATCAACTGGGGCAGTGTTCCATAGCAGGATTTGTTAATTGAAGGGGT
The DNA here is from genome assembly GCF_019279795.1 of Protopterus annectens. Lineage (NCBI taxonomy): Eukaryota > Metazoa > Chordata > Ceratodontiformes > Protopteridae > Protopterus > Protopterus annectens. Next base: position 1,266,235,932 of record NC_056741.1, on the reverse strand, counting down.
ACATTGTGTGACTGCTCCATATTTGTTCATGAGAAAGCAGCCAAGGTCTGTATTCCTAAAGATGCAGTCATAACAGCAGAAAGAGTTGCTTCTGACAAAATTGTGGCAGAAAGGAAAAGTATTAAAAACTGGAGACAGCAGTACGCTTGTGGAAAATGATTATACACTAGGCAGAAGAGAAACAGGTTTATCCTGACAATCAGATAATGTCGAGAGGCAGATGTGAAATTTAAGTTGCTGTAGTCAGATTTCTTTAGTATATTTTTTCTTGGGGATCAGAGACCTTTTTGGATGTAGAACAGGGTAAAGAAGAAATGAAGCTTACTCAGCAAACAGAAGGGGCAACTGTTCTCATTTTTCTAACATCAGCAAAGTCCTTTGAAAGACTATACCAGTGAAACCTTTTCCATTATTCCAAGGAAAATACATGAACAATGAAAAAAGCATAGGAGTTGACTAAATAAATCAGGAGTACCTAGGACTTGAACCAGACACTAGTGTTCTGAGATGGAGAATCAGGAAGACCAGCAACAAAATTTGCCGACATTTCTTTTTTTACCTATTGTTTTTTTTAAAAAACACTTTTATTAAATGCTTACATTGCAGGCAGTGGCTTAGGCACATGCACAGTAACAGAAAACAAAATAAATCATACCAAACATTTTTCATTTTCATGCATCATACAGTTACTTGCTCCAACATAACTTTAGTTGCTCAATCCCTGCCTCCTCTTAAGTGTCACTTCTCCTAAGCATTATTCTGCATGTATTCTCACAAATTCCATTTATTTCTATATAATTTGCTTCTTCCTTTTTCTACAGGTCCCACCTCTAGTGCTCTCATCTCCTCCTTTTACAATATTCAAGACTTCAGTTACATTTGGTTTATATTTAAATTTTCCATTTTGTAGGTAGTACTGTTTCAGCAGCTAATAGCATTACATTTAGCAAGGTCTAAATTCAGATTCTAAGTAATAGCTCAAAAGAATCATTTCCTTAGTTACAGGCATTTGCTTCCCCAACCTTTCCTGAATAGTATTCTGTAGGGAATTTTTGCCACCACTTTATATTTTGAAACACATCTTCCCACCTGCCTTTTTCTTCCCCATCACACCTCAAGCATTTGCTGTCAACGTGAGGAAGAATTCTCTGAAGTCTGCTTGGGGTATTGAATACCCCTGCAAACACTTCCAAGCAAAAATCTTAGACCTTATGAACTTTGTTGCATACCTTTGAGACATACAGATGACTTTCTATTGTTGTTTGTATATCGCCTTTCTATTCTCTCTCTCTCTCCAACCTTTTTTTTAACATTCTCTGATTGACTCTTATAATTGTGCAATATTTAGTGTGTCCTGCTTACTTATCCCTTTTTTAATAACGGCTTCTGTTCTAGACTCTGTTAAAGTCTCTACCACAGCTGGTCTTTCACTTAACACCTCTCTATCCATTTTTCTTTTCTGTTATCAGTCACTGCAGGGAACTCTGTCTCCAACCTGCAGTCCATACGTCTGCTTGGTTTCATCCCACTATGTTATTTTTCTGTCTGTATATATCTGCTCCCAGTACCTTGGTTTCTTTGCTAATTTTCTTCAGAAAGTTCCAGTCCCCTGTTACTTATTTTATATAGCCCTGCTTGCAGTTATCCCTATTAGCAAAATCTCCTTTCCCCATTCCTGTGTTGATTTAATTATTCAAATCATTTCTGCTGCTTTATGAATATAATATGCATGGTTGTTGCTCTTCTCCTTAAGGACCTGTATCCAAAATCCTACTCCTGCCTTATTTCTTAATTCTCTCCCACAACATATTTTGACATCACCACTTTCCACTTGATTGATATACTTGTCCTTTTTTTTTTTTTTAAATCAAACATCTTAAATTATCATGTATGACATAGGCCATGTTACATTTATGTAAATGATAAATAAACCATAGTAACAGTCTCAGTAGCAAACATTATACATTCTAAATGGTGCGACACAACTGTAGCTGCAAACATTATGCCTCATTTTTAACATATTCAGTCATTGCTAGTCAACAATTTCATAGCTCATTCAAATCTTGCCTTCTTTTAAATCTCGTTCCTCCTCTGCATGTATTGATCCCACAGTTCCCATTTTTCCCCATGTAATATTCTCCGGCCCTCTTCTAAAGATCCCAGTTCCAGTTGTTTTAACTCTGTTACCATCTTCACTACTTCTAGTAAAGTTGGTTTAGACTTTGATTTCCATTTTCTAGTCATTGCTTTTTTGGCAGCCATCATAATTAGACTCAGCAAAGCCTTATTATGTCTAGACAATTCAGAGTTTGTATCATAGCTCAAAAAATAACTTCCCTAGTCATTCCAACTTGCTCACCTAGCATGTCCGACAGAGCAGTCTGCAGGGAATCTTTAACGTTTACCAGCTCATTACACTCCCAGAAAATACGTTCCCAGTTACCCCTTTCTTCCCTCTCACACCTCCAGCATTTGCTGTCTATCTGAGGAAAAATTATTTGAAGTCTGCTTGGGGTATAAAAATACCGAGGCAAGATCCGAAATCTTCTAAATTTTGTTGCATATTTGGGAGACATACATATATCCCCCATTGTTTCTTTGTGAATTCCTTATCTAAGTTCTCTTTAGAGTCCTTCCTAACCTCCTGTGATTGATTCTTTTAGTTATCATGCAATATTTGTATGCTGTGCTAAGTATTCCTTTCTTTATGGCAACTTCTGTTCTAGATTCTACTAAAAACTCTTCCAGTGCTGGTCTTTCGTTTAGGACCCCCTATTTCTTTCTCTCTGCCTATACTTTGATATCAGTCCTTGGTATAGAAGGCAGTCTTTAACCTGCAGTCCAAATAAGCTCTTGGCATCTTTTCATTGTACTACCTTTCCATTTCTAGTTATTTGCTCCCAGTACCTTGATTCGTTTGCCAGTTTTCTCCAGTGTATTCCCACCCCCTCTTGCCTATTGTCTGTATCCCTAATTGTAGTCATCCATATTGTCAGAATCTCCTTTCTCCATTCCCATGTTTACTTAGTTCTTGGAAGACCTTCTGCTACTTTATGAATATAATGTTCTGTATGATTATTGTTCTCCTTAAAAGTCTGCATCCCAAATCTCAGTCGATCCCTGTTACTTGAGCTTACCCCCCCTTTTCATCATCTCTTTCCATTTTGAATTATAGTTTTCTGTTTGTGCTATATGTAGGAATCTTAACTTTGTCACTCTGAAATGCCCCTTCAAAGCGGGTAATCCCAATTCACCCTATTCTGTTAGAAGAATAAGCTTATCCCACTTGACTCTTGTTACCTTCCCTTCACAGATAAAAACCTTCAGCTTGTTATTAATTGATATCCACAACGTTTTCTCTGGTTGATAATATGCCTGACCAGTGTAAAGGGACTAAACACATTCTGTTTGTATCATACTATCAATACCCATATAACAGAGTGTCCATTTTCTCAGTTTTTGTATTATCTTTTGTTTAGTCTCTTCCCACATATCCTTAGCTGATACACCAGTATAATTTTTAATCCATACTCCTAAATACTTTTTATCATGTCCCCGTAAATATGGATATTGCTGAACCAGTTCGTATGTGGGTATATAATTTACCACTATTGCTTTATTTACTTTGTATCCCAAAAAGATTTTAAACTGTCTCAATATGTTCCACAGCACTGTAATGTCTCCCTAATTTTCTGAGATATAAAATAACGTCATCTGTAAATAGAGCCAGCTTTTCTTGATGACCATACCAATTGTATCCCTTATTTTCTTTGCCAGTGGTTCTAAATGTAATGTAAATAATGGGAGAGAGGACACCCCTGCCTGGTTCCTCTGCTCAAGCAGAGATTATCAGAGAGGACCCAACCCACTTTAATTTTCACCTCTGATACTTCATATATCATCCTAATCAACCTTATAATTTTAACAGGAATGCAAATGCTTCCATTGCTCTGCACATAAGATCCCAGCGTACTCTGTCAAATGCTTTCTCTGCATTGAGACCCACCAGCAACAGTGGTATTTACTTGCATTCTGCTTTGGACCATCACTGTTCTGTTTATGTTGTCAAATGTTTGCCTGTCCTCCACAAAACCACATTGATCCAGGTCTATCAGTTTTGCCATTCTTTTAGCCATTATAGACAAACACTTTATAACCGTGATTTAGTATTTAGATGGGTCTGTATTAAGCTGAATCTGATGGATCTTTGCCTCCTTTGGGTAGTACATCTGTTACCGCTTTCTTCCAAGTTGTTGGTATTTCTCCTCCTCTTATAATACTGTTAAAACCTTCCAGATCTTCATCACTTTTTTCCCTCCTAGCTTCCAAACTTCCACAGGAATACCATCTAATCCTGGGAACTTTCCTGTAGATTAGTTATACATCACCATTTTTATCTCATCTCTTCCTAACTGTTGGTAATTGAGTCTCCTGTCTCTGTAGCCTTGGCATATTTAATTCTTCCGTAAACATTTCCATTTGTACATTTTCTTTGATTTCCATATTTCTCTGCTTTATACAGACTTTCATAGAATTTCCAACATATTTCTCATACTTCTACAGGAGCCCTAGTTATCTTCCTTGTAACAGGCTCTTTAAGCTTGGTGACAGCCCTTTTTACTTTGTTGTCTGAGTCGTCGTGTTAAAAGCTTTTGTGCTCTAGAGTTATCAAAAAACAGTTGCTTAACAGCAGTTTTTCTAAACTCATGCATATTATCAAGGTGTAGTACCTTATTTTCTGTTTAGCATTCTGTAGTTGCTACTCTTCTTGCTCCATCAGATTCCCCCTATTTTGCAATACTTTAATATTTGTCATTCCCTCTAAATAAATCTAGTTACTTCTTAACCACATCTCCCTTTATTTCCACCCTGTTTTTAAATTCCATTTTAATTTTATCTCATTCCCTAGCTATAATTTCAGAAGAAGTTAATATCTCTAATAGCTCCTGAATAATTTCCACTACCCATTCCTTAACATATTATTACTATTAGAGTTCCTCTTGCAATTAATATAAGCACTCATCTCTTCCTTTGACCCAGGTAGTCTGCTGAATAACCATCCTGAAAACCTTTATCAAATTCACACGTTCACTTCTTTCCAAGTGTTTCTCCTGTATTATAGCTGTTTGCACTCTACATTTTTTAATATAGTTCACTACTCTTTCTTTTTTGATTCATCTGTGAGACCATTAATGTTTACAGACATTAAAGAAAGAATTCTATTCTTGAGGGATTATTATTCCCACCTTTTATGTATAACAGCTTTTTTGTTGTGTCTAGTTCCAGCTTTTGTGTTACATGCATGCGCTGTTTGGCAGGTTAGTCTTTTATACAATCGGTTCTTGTCATCTGCATTTGAGCCTGTGTTACATCTTGCAGAACTTTTTTTTTTTTTTTTTATTGAAAACCCTCAAATAAAATGACACACACCTTCAATGATCCCTCCCCCCAAAACCTGCTAACTTAATAACACACAAAACTATGTACATCTTCAAATATTGAAGCTTTCCCCCTTTATAGGAACATAAGTTCCAAACTGACGGCCACAAACACATACTCGAGCTAAACAGAAATACAGGTTATCCATGCAAAGACGCATGGTAGAGCCTGTGATTCTATTAAGTACTGTCTGGTTTTGCCTCATCATTATAGATCTCTCAGCTGGGAAACACGTGAATGCTTTCAGAAAACATTTTCTCCAAGCCATTTCTCTTTTATTAGATTGTCTTCTTGTCACATGAGAACCAATTACAGAACTGTTTACTAGAAAAAAAGACCTTATAATATTCAATATTCTTTTTCATTTACTTGGTTTTGTCAAAACGTGTTACTATATAAAGCTAACACAATCATTCCCGTATGCAAGAATGAAGAAAAAGCACACAAATTTTTCTTTTGTCATACTTTTTTAACCAGATACCCCTTTTTTACATTGCAGTGCCTACATTTCTTAAAACTAAACAAGGAGAAATAGACAAGGGAGAATTAAAAACATAGACATAAGTATGTTTACATTAGTATCTCCATTACACTTAAAATAACTGAAAAAAACTTGATAACATGCAGAGGAAGTCTTGCACCACTTAAGTGATACTGTCAAGGAAAACAGTTGCTTTACTTACAGTTCTCTCCCTCCTCTTTCCCTCTCCTGAGTATTTTTTCAGAACATTAATGCCATGAAGTGTAGGGCTAATGCTTTAGTCCCCTACAAGTTTAACAAAGTCCAAACAAATCCAATATTTCCAGATTTTTCTTGTTCTGTCCTGTTTCACAAATATAATTATTGCTTTGTAATCCCACATTTGTCAATTTCCAGGTTACTTATTTTAGTCTCCAAATGTTAATGACCTGATGTTTTAGAGTACTCCATTTGCTTTAGAGTACCCTACAAGTTTAACAAAGTCCAAGAAAGTCCAATATTTCCAGATTCTTTTGTTCTATTCCTGTTCATCTCCATCCCTCAAACCCTGTCTCTGCTTCATTTCCACTGCACTCTTGATTCTTCTAGTCAACTTCTGTGCTTTTTTTTCTCTTTCTCAATCATTTTCTGTTAAAACATAGGGAAAGGTTTCAATGGCACAGTCTCTATGTGGTCTTTATTAGCAGAAGAATTCACAGCTCACTTTTTGGTGGACAAATTTTGGATTTCTTCCTTATCATATACTTCATCAGAAATGTTTTTGTTCCTCCACAGAAAAATATTTTCAGGACATCCATGAATCTCACGCCTGCTTCACAGCATGCCATATAAAATGGAATAAATTTATTCCCCTTCTGCTTGGTGTGCAACGAGTAGTCGTTTTCCACAAATGCTATGCTGTCTTCTTTTAATACAGACAGTTCCCGCGTTAAGGACGGCATCCATTTTTTAATCTGTCCTTAAGCCATTTGTATGCAAGTCGAAACACGTACATATAGTTCTTATTAAATGTCACTTAGTCAGATGTTTGCCTCAGTCTAGTATTTATTTTACTTTGCATATAAAACACTTTAGAAACACTTCCAAACAAAAAACAATCTTATTAAACATAATATTGCATACCGTAGCTATGCTTCCTTACTTCCTATGACCTATGCTTCCCTACTTCCCATCAATAAAGCTGGTTTAAGGCATCTTATTTAATGCAGTTTGAGGACTTTCTCACACACACACACACCTGTACGGATTTTTGCATTATGTCCAGATTTTTGTGTCATATTTTTGGTCCATTTTTCATAAGATTGTGGTTGTTTAGCAAAAGTAGTGGCGAATCATTAAATATTGAAGTTAGAAAATAATGACAGACATTTAAATTTCAGAATTCATACCCTTCAGAAAAATTGTGCTACTGCAAAACCTGTTAAGTCAAAGTTCTACGTTTGTAAGAGCAATATTTATTACAAATCTCCCTATTTTGGGAAAGATTTCTTGTTCTAAGAGGTTTAGAGGTATAGTACATACATACACACACACACACACACCACACACAACTATATATATATATATATATATATATATATATATATATATATATATATATATTTTTTTTTTTCCCACTTAATTATTTTGCATGTTAGTTGTTTGCATGCTTGTGTTGTGTTTTCCCTTGAATGTTTAGTTGTGTTTTTTTCTGAATATATTGTACTTTGTCTTTATAGTATATTGGGTGCCTGTTGATCATTAGTATCTATGGGATTTTCCCATTCCATTCTACAGTTTTTTTTAGATGTGGCTTGGCTTGATAACATGAGGTAATGAATGTGGACATAGTTTTGGATCACATAATCAAAATGCATATTTATATTTTATTTTTTTTTTTTTATTTGACATTTGCTAACCGGGTTAGTCTGGCTGGGCAAGCTGCCCTTTTTAAGCAGCGACCCAAGGAGAAAAGCTCCAAATACACTGTTTACAAAAACAAAAAAGGAAAAAAGAAAATTGTCACAGTACAGTGAAATATTCAACAAATGGAAGAGTTTATACAATAATGTAAACAATTCAACAAAATAGAGGAAGAAGATGTTAACACAGTCTAGAAAATTTAGGATCTTTGCTTTGAAGTGTTTGCATAGGTATTTTTGTACATCACGCAGACTCCAAATATTTTTTCTTCAGGTAGATTGCAAATGTTAGAGGTGTGGTCGAGAAAAAAAAAGAGGTAATTGGGGACATATTTTTGGGGAGTGTAATAAGTTAGAAAACTTTAAAACTTCCCTGCAAATAACTCCTATCAGAAATACTGGGTCAGCAAATTGGTGTAAGCAAGGAAATGATTTTTTGAGCTGTGATACAAAATCAGAATTGCCTAGACATAGTAATGCATTGCCGAGTTTAACTGTGGTGGCTGCCAAAATATATATATATATATATATATATATATATATGTATATATAATCAGCTGTATCAGAATTAATGACCCTAGTAACAGAGATAAAAACTGGAAGTGGGATCTTTAGAAAAGGGTAGGAACAAATTGTGTAGACAAAAATGGGAATTGTGGGAATAACACATGCAGAATAATGTTTTAGAGGAGGAATGGGGTTTAAGGGAAGGCAGGAATTGAATGAACTATCTAATGTTCGATTGACAATGTCCGTATAGAAAATATGTGATGTACAACGTTTGCAACTCCATTTTAATCTGATTGCCTGTCATAAGTGATAATTCAATAAAGTTTTTTTTTTAAACAAAAAAACAAGTACCCTAAACGGTCCAAAAGTCTGTCACTCACACAGTCAGATTGAGATTTTGAATGTTAGGATGCAAGAAGTATCCAGTGTCTAATGCGAATAAATCTACGCTGATGAATTATTTTGTAATTGCCTTTGGATGGTTTCATGAGAAGGGAAAATCAGTGCCTAAAGCCAAAATGAGTTACCAGTATGATTTCTGACCAGTCGTTTTTGATCTTTTAAAAGACTTGGGAAATCAAAATAAAGCAAAACAATGTCATCTAGGGAATTGAGAATATACATGTTATCCCAGCCTGCTTGCAAGGTGTTCTGGAATAGACGCATTTCAGTTGTTTGGTCAGCTATGAAGCAAACGTATCTCTCTCGGAAATTCCCTATTTATGGCTTATGTGCAGGAAAGACTGTGGGTGTAACATCAACTCATGAGGGTTTATACTGGGTTGAAAATATAATATGATATAGCTATATTAATGCAAGTAGCCTGCAGGGATAAGCTGTGCTGAACTGCTATGTTCCTGGCAGTCATGACTAATCTACAAATTGGGTAAGCTCTTGTTTTCCCTTATTTTAGTAACACACGATCTGTGAATATTAATAGAGCTCCTGGTGACCAGCACTGATTTAGGGTTTTTCAACCATTTTTTTAAAGGATAATAGGTTTGTCTGTGCTGTGGTTTCCGAATTCCTTGTACTCTGATCCCCGAGAAACAAACATCAAAAAGTAGTAGAAAAAAAGGATTAGAAACAATACAGTTTGAGTTAATGAATTCTAGAATATTCATCAATGATACAGTTATGTTACTAATAGAAATTTTAGACATATTACTAAGTTATTTATTTATTTTGAGTATAACGGAAATTTATATCATCAAGTTAATGGTGTGGCCATGGGGCAGCTATGACCTCCAGCTATGCAAATATGTATGTGGCTGGCTGGAAAAGAGTTAATATTTTGAAAAGTGTTTTTTTTTTTTCAGAGAACATAGTATTGTTTAAATGGTTTATTGATGTATTTTTTAATCTGGAGAGGGGGAGAGGTTCGACTTATAGAATTTGTAAATTATTTAAGTAAGGTTAATTCCTTTTTGAAATTTACTAGTAACTAACACTATAAATGTATTACTTTTTTTGGATGTTACTGTTTTTAAGGAGGAGTATTTCTATACAAGAATTTTTAAGAACTCTGTTCAGAGCAATGCTTATTTGCACTACACCAGTATACATTCAAAAAGGACAAAAGAAACTATAAGAGGTCAGTTGTCAAGAGCAAATACACTTACTAAGAAAGATGAAGATTTCTTACAAGAGAGTAGAAATATAATTTATAGCTTTTCGAGCAGAGGTTATCCTGAAATGTTATTGAGTAAACACTGAAATTTCAAAGTTAAGAAAAGAGGGTTCTGTTAGCAGGTCTAAACCGAATGTTAAAGACTTTAGAACTTCTATGTTGGATTAGTAATAGTGTAGATACGGTGGCTATTAAAAATATTATTTCTGATAATTGGAAAATTTTTGATAGTAGCCCAGATCTAAAAGAATTAGTGGGAGATTCCCTTTTTTTTGTTCAAAAAAAGAGGGAAAAGCTTTAAGAATTTTTTTCCAAGCTAAATTAAGAACCCCTAATCCAGTTAATAGCAACAAAATGGGGATGTTTACATGTTTTAATTGCAATCTTTGTGATTATTTGTATGCAGGCCTGGAAAGGATTGTAATTAATAATGTCAATATTATTATTAAGGGTTGCTGAAAATGTAAATCTAGATTTGTGGTGTACTTAGTGAAGTGTATGTCATGTTCTGCATTTTATATAAGTCAAACCACCAGAGAGCTTCATAAACTTATTTATGGCTGGGGTGCCTTCTGCACGGAGTCTGCATGCCCACCCTGTGGTCGCGTGGGTTTCCTCCGGGTGCTCTGGTTTCCTCCCACATCTCAGACATGCTGTAGGTGGATTGGACACTCTAAATTGGCCCTAGGTGTGAGTGTGTGCGCCTTCTGTGGAAGGTTGGGCGCCGGGTTGGCAACTCGACACCATAAAGCTCCACTGCCAGTTATGAGCGGACCAGTGATCTGCTGTGGCGACCTCTAACCGGGATAAGCCGAAAGGAGATGATGATGAAGAACATAAACATGCTGTGAATACTGGTTAGAAAAACAATGCTTTAGCCAAGCATTATAAAAGGGGAAGATGTAAAGTTAATTTTAAATTCCTTGTGTTAGATGAAATAAAGGGATATGACAGCCTTTTCAATGCTGAAGATGAGCTAAGATGGCAAGAGTACCTATGGCAAGTGAAGTTAAATGTTTGCCATTCACCTGGAATTAACAATAGAGAAGACTTTGTTGCTTTTTAAAAAAAGAAAAGGTTAAAGCACTAATGTTTTTAATCATGAGATTTTCTGCTATGTCATGTGATGGTTTTGTTTTAAAAGCTGGGGTAAAGAAATGTATGTCAGTTTGAAAAAGTCTTATAAAGACGAAAGTGCTTACTGGTTTCTTTATTAAATATTTTTGGTGTGCTCTTTTATTACACCTTTTTTATTTTAGATTTTTTAAACACTCTTGTGAGATGTTCATCGTGTTTCACTGTTGCAGTCATGACTGTAGGGTTCTCCCCTGCCGGCAGGCAGTCCTCGGTCAGCCAGAATCCCAAAGTCTGGGTCCGGCGTCGGCCGTTCAGCCATGCTCCCTGACGTCAGAGCGCCAGGAGTACAAAGTTGACAGCCGACGCCATGTTCTCCAGTCTTTCTTGCCGTGCGGTGATAGCAGTTCGCAAGTGCCGGTCGGCTGACTCCTGACAATTTTTTCTAAACAAACTTCAGTCCGAAGATTTTCTTCTCCTACTCAAAGCTAAGTACCCCATTGGGGAAACTTTTTTCTTGCTCCAGTCCGATGTCAGAAAAAGTTAATAATTGTATTTCATGTGGGAAGCAAATACCTCATAAGGATTTTCATTCTTACTGTATTCCTTGCTTAGGCCCTGACCACGACGTAGCTAGTTGTTGGTTTTGTGCTAGATTCAATCAACGTACTATTAAACGAAGGTACAATTTTGCATTTCATTACTTCGGTAGGTGTTTTAATTACAAAATGTCGTCGGGTATGGTTCCGGCTACCGGAGTTCACAAACGACGCAAGGACAAAGACAGGCCTCCGAGGTCCAAATCAGACGATATCGCACAAGCAGAGCCAGCTTCAGGTTCAGCCGTCGTCAGTGAGGCGCTTTTGCAGCCCCTGTCATCAGCCATTTCGGAACCGATAGCCCAAATGGACTCCCATGAGGAGCCAACTAGGCCTTTGAATATTTCTGTTGCAGGACCTTCGGACAATGCTCCTTCGGATGGGTCCGGAGCCGCTGTGCAGGTACCGGCTTCCGAAGGGGTTTTCAGGCCTACTCAGCTTCTAATAAAGGCAAAGACTCCTTCCAAATCAAAGTCTGCAGCCCAGGCCTCTTCTGATCTGGCTCCCAAGTCTCAGAAATAGTTACTTAAGATGGCGGAGGACTTACTTACTATGATTAGGGGTTCACATCCCCCTCCAGATAAAAGGCCAAGGCAGGAATTTTATTATGACTCCTCTGATCAGGCTTCTGTTTCTTCAGTTTCTTCTTCTTCTGACAAGGAATATTCTTTCCCTCCTTATGAGGATTCTGATGCTGAGGAATCCATTCCTTCAGCTTCTCCCCCTGAGGATTTCTCTTTTGGGGAAACTTTGCATGAAATGAGGGAACATTTCCACTGGGAAGGACAGGAGTATTCAGAATCTAAGAAAAGACTATGGGATTTTCTTCTTCTTCCCCAGCATAGACCCCTGGCTATTCCTCCTATTTTAGATATTGTGGATGATGCTTTTTCGGAGGCTAACTTAACTCCTGATTCTTTTCCTCCAGCTCCTGTTAAGCCAGACAGATACTATAGGGTTCCTGATTCCCACCAGTTTTATACAAGAACCCTACTGCTGACCCTGAAACCATTTCTCAGGGTCCTAAGGGCGTAAAGGCCGCTTCTGCTAAAAACCCCATTCCCACTGAGAAGGATTCCAGATCTTTAGAAAGATGGGGCAAAAAAGTGTACACTTCTGCTGCTTTATCTATCAGGGCTTTAAACTGTCAGTTTCATATGCTGAAATACCAGCAATTTCTCCTGTCTATTCTAAAACAGAAGCTAACTTCCATTTCCGCCTGTGCAGATGATAAGGAGTTACATGACTTAATGCATGCCACTGAACAAGTTGGAAAGCATGGTTTACACTGTGGAATTTGATGCCTTAGAGGCTTCTTGTAGGGCTGCTGCCTCTGGCACAGTAATTAGAAGGCATGCTTGGTTAAAGGAACAAAATTTGCCAGATCAAGTAAAGGCTAAATTATTGGATGCTCCTGTTCAGCATAATGTTTCGTTTGGATCTAAAGCTGAAGAGGTGATTAAAAAGATGGAGGACAAGGCAAAATCCATGCAAACAGTTAAAGATTTCTTACAAGTACAGCCACCCAGATTTAGTAGGAATTGGCCTACGAAAAATTGGTCCTTTCCCAATTCAGACAGGCCTCAGAGGGGTAGATACAGACGCTCCCAAGGAAGGCTTCAAATGCAAGCCTCTTATAGACCAAGACAGTGGACTGCTTCCACCCCTAGGGGAGGAGAGGACAGGTCGCAAACTCTTAGGAAACAGACTCAATGACTCCCTCTGTTGGGTTGCAGGAACTTCTTGCCTGGAAGCCCCTCTCGGAGGAAAACTCTCTTTTTCATCAAAATTGGACTCATATAACCCAAGACAAGTGGGTTCTGGATGTAGTTTCAAGAGGTTACAAATTCCATTTTCATACCCTACCAAGGCCAAGCGGATGGCCAGATCTTCCAGAACATCAATGGTCAGAGGCCTTAAACCAGGTGGAAGCTCTCTTAGTTATGAAAGCCATGGAACTAGTTCCTCTTTCAGAAATGGGACAAGGTTTTTACTCCAGGCTCTTTCTAGTCCCCAGGAAGCAAACTTCATGGAGACCCATTCTGCATCTGTCAGACTTGAACACTTTTCTAGAGATACCAAAATTCAAGATGCTTACTCTACAGCAGCTACTTCCAATGCTGACCAAAAATGCATGGATGGTGACTTTGGGTTTAAAGGAGGCATATTTACACATTCCCATCAGGCAGGAACGCAGAAAATACCTCCGGTTCAAAGCCGGATCGAGGCACTTTCAATTCTCTGCGCTGCCCTTTGGATTGTCTACTGCGCCCAGGGTCTTTACCAAATGCCTGGCTCCAGTAGTAGCTTATTGCAGACTCAAGGGAATTCAAATTTACCCTTATCTGGACGACTGTCTTATTCAGGCAGACAGCAAGGATGTCTTACTTCAGCATCTAGAGTTTGTTCAGAATCTTCTCAAGTTCCTGGGATTCACTGTAAACATAAAAAAGTCATATTTGACACCCTCACAACAGATAATTTTTCTGGGCGCTTCTCTAAACACAACAACCCAGATGGCATTTCTGACATACAAAAAACAATTACAGCTGGCCTCAACTTTCAAAACCTTGGCAACGTTAACTCCGCTATCTGCAAGGAGATGCCTGCAGGCTTTGGGTTACATGGCCTCCTGCATCCTTCTCTTACCATATGCCAGACTACATATGAGGAAAATACAGTGGTACCTAAAAAGTGTATGGTCTCAGCATTGTCACAGTTTAGACATACTGATCTCCGTCCTACCTTGTCTTCAAAAGGAATTCCTTTGGTGGTCCAAGGCATGTACTCTGAACAAAGGAAAACCCTTCTGTCTGCCTCCGGCCACTCAGATACTGACCACGGACACCTCAGATTATGCATGGGGAGCTCATTTTCAGGGCAACTGTGTCTGCAGGGTCTTTGGACAAAGAATCAGAAGCACCTGCATATCAATTTAAAGGAAATGTTAGCCATACAGAAAGCTCTATTGGCCTTCAGGAATCTGCTACATCCAGGACAACTACTGATATGGACAGACAACACCACAGTTATGTGGTACATAAACAAGCAAGGGGGATCTCATTCCTATCCCCTTTGCAGACTAGCCATGGATCTTTGGAACATAGCTCTAACTTGCAATCTGGACCTTCAAGCACAGTTTCTACCAGGGAAGCAGAACTTCCTGGCAGACAGTGAGCAGAAATCTTTCGGGCCCACACGAATGGATGCTGGACACCGAAATATTCAAGATGATTACTGCAGTCTGGGGATGTCCTCACATAGACCTCTTTGCATCCCACCTCAATCATCAACTACAGATTTTTTTCACCAGGACTTTCCAGGAAAAAAGCTTGGAAAGTGGATGCACTATCATTCAGTTGGAGAAACCTCTCGGGATATGCCTTTCCGCCTCTTCCTCCTCTAGTATTATTAAAGATCAAACAGGACAAGCCCAAGATGATAATCTTGCTGGCCCCAAATTGGCCTCAACAGTTTTGGTACCCAACACTGAAAAACCTTTGTCTGGAGCCACCTTGGGTTTTACCACAGACTCCGAACCTTCTGTCCCAACACCAGGGTCAGGTTCTACACTCCCATGTCAAAACTCTCAGCCTGGCAGCCTGGTTAATCCAGGGTCTTTGATTCATTCTCTCCTACCCAAGCAGGTTATGGATGTCATTTTAGAAGCCAGACGTCCTAGCACTAGAAAATCTTATGCAGGAAAATGGAAAAGATTTTGTTCCTGGATGCAGGCTCAGGATTCTGATCCTCTTATTCCTAACATTCCTCAGATTTTACTTTACCTGACAGACCTCTTACATAAGGGTCTCTCTTTCTCTTCCATAAAGATTCATGCCTCTGCTATTTCTGCTCATTATAATACAGACCCTCCAATCTTTTCCCACCAGCTCATGAGACAGTTTCTCAGAGGAGCTAAGAACTTAAGACCTCCTAGATCTGCTCCCATTCCTGCTTGGGATCTCAACTATGTTTTGGAAAAGCTCACCTTACCTCCTTTTGAGCCTGCTACCACATCTGACATCAAGTTTTTATCTTGGAAGACAGCCATCCTGTTAGCTCTGACCTCTGCCAGGAGAGTTTCAGAGTTGCAAGCTCTTATGGCTGTGGAACCTTATGTTATTTTTCATCAAGACAGGGTGTCTTTAAGGACTAATCCTACTTTCATGCCTAAGGTGGTTTCCAAAGTGGCTTTAAATCAAACTGTTCACTTGCCTACTTTTTTCCCCACTCCTCAAAATAAAGGGGAAAGGATCTTACATTCCTTGGACGTACACAGACAACTACGTTTTTACCTGGACAGAACCCAAGGACATCAGGAAATCAGAGCAATTGTTTGTTTCTTATGCTTCAAGTTCCCAAGGTAAAGCCATTTCAAAACAGACCATTTCTAAATGGATTGCTCATGGAATCAGATTTTGCTATTCACACCATGGAAAGCAAATCCCAGGGAGTATAAGGACTCACTCTACCAGAGCTGCTGCCACTTCAGCTGCCTTCCTCAGGGGAGTTCCTACCAAAGACATTTTGGAAGCTGCAACTTGGAGTTCAGTGCATAATTTTTCCAAGCACTACAATCTACCTCTCTACTCTTAAGTCTAGGGCAGGCTTTGCTTCTGCAGTCTTGCAGGGTCTTATAGCCGCCCCCTCTACTTTATGACCACCTCCCTTTCTTTCTGCTTTGGGATTCTACCCTACAGTCATGACTGCAACAGTGAAACACGATGAACATAGTACAGCTGTGTACACTTACCATAAATGTAGATGTTCGAGTGTCTTCACTGTTGCAGTCTGGGTTTCCCTCCCTCCTGTCCCCTCTTATTTTTTCTTTTGTGTGGTTCCCTTTTTTTCACCGTTCCTCTGAGGTGTATTTGCAAAGGGTATGGGACCTTTCTCATTTTGGAACTACTGACATCTGGGGCAAGAAAAACTGGAGAACATGGCGTCGGCTGTCAGCTTTGTACTCCTGGCGCTCTGACGTCAGGGAGCATGGCTGAACAGCCGACGCCGGACCCAGACTTTGGGATTCTGGCCGACCGAGGACTGCCTGCCGGCAGGGGAGAACCCTACAGTCATGACTGCAACAGTGAAGACACTCAAACATCTACATTTATGGTAAGTGTACACAACTGTACTTTACAGCGGTACCCCTACTGTGTGTTTAGGGGCAGATGCCAAAGGTTGGGTCCACCATACTACTACAGTAGATGCTTGTGAAAGTACTAACATGGGCCTTACTGGTGAGACGTGTAGACTGTTAAACAATTACACTTTCCAGGTCCTTTTGAGTGAAGCAAGATGGATGTATCACTAGTGCTTCAATGAAAAGTATGATCAAATTTGGATCCAGTGGGTTTTTGCATTACCTTTTTAAACCAGCTGAAACATCTGTGAGGTGGCAGTTTCTAGGATTAGTCAACAGAATAAGCTTAAAGTGGATTTTTTGTTTTCTTACTCTTCCACAAAACACCTTCTCACGTTAAATGGCTTCTTTTGTCTTTAACCATATCTTAAATACCAGGCTCATATTTCTTGTGGGACTTGTTCCTTTTGTTATGATGAGACTCTTCTGTTTCAACTTTCTTATGATTTTTCTCCCAATGAAATAGCCATCTGTCTTTTGTTACATCACTAAATTTACAGCAATACTCACATGACTGAATTGTGATTATGACCAATGCAAAGCAAGTATCATGAATGGAAATCTTTAGATGTAGTCTGTCTGTCACAAGGACACTTATTAACTGATTTGCAAGGAAGACATTTCCATGTGAAAAAACATTCTCATACTAGGTAAGTCAACCAAACCTTGCAGGATGGAGTGGAACAAAATTGATAAAATACAGTTATAAAACAGTCCTGAAACAACAATCTAATCCTGAAACAGAAAAAAGCAGTTTAGTGATCAACAGTTCCACAGTGGTGAGAACAGCCAAATTTAGAGTACATCAATATTACTTAAGTGATGGTCACTGGTCACCTGGTATCATGTCACTAGTGCTGCAGACACAAAACCAATGTTGGTCTACTCACATGAAGAGAAAGAATTACAAAACATCTCAGTTTAGATAACCACAGCTTTGCTGGTACGTAAACCAGTATGTTACGTTTTACTACTCACTGACCATCCCTGAAGAAAGACCTGCTGCTACAGTATTCATTCCTGAAATAAGATTATTGGGAGAGAGTGATGGTAGAAATGAACAACAAAGCCAAGACAGAGAAAACGAACCCCAAAACTAAAAAAATGTTAGACTGTAGCCTTGAAATAATTAGCCCAAGCTAAAATAACTTGATTCTACCACACTACAGAACACGTGAAAGACCACAGCTTGAAATATTGTGCATAATTCACTGTTACACACAAAAGGTAATTAAACTAACAGACAGAAATGGGGTTAGAAGTAACAGCGCAGACTGGAGGAACTGAACCTTTTCTCAAAGAAAATAGCAGACAATACTGGTACATAAAGTGATGACAGGGCAAAGTGACAGAAAACCTTAAGCTTTCTTCTCTGTGTGTTTTTTTTTTTTTTTTTTTTTTTTTTAAATCTTTCAATCTTTAAAGCAAGAGCTTCAATCTAGACATTAAGAAGCACTTTTTCTTGAAATTAAGTTGATCTACCAATAGCTTCTACAGCGAATGCTGACAGATTTTTTAAAAAAAGCACGCTGCAGAAACAATTTTCATCAAATCTTAGAAGTTTTCTTTTGTAAGGGGCATGTCCTCCGCACCCTCGTGTGGGATGTGTGTGGTGGGATGCCACTAAACGTAAACATAGTACTCCAAATTCACACAACAGAGAAGAAAAGCACAACTTGACTGTTGACAGAAATTTTGACAATATTTACTGTATCTACTGACATTCAATATAATGGTTGTTCACCTTCCTTAATCCCCTTTCTCAACCAGTGCTGTGTTACGTGTAAGTTATTAAAGGGGCTAATGGACTTTTATATACCTTCCAAGGAAGCTGTGAACATATGAGGCTAAGAGGAAGGCATGAGTGAGCAACTGTAGGGTGCCAGGTTCAGGAAAAAAGGCAGATCAAACAAGTAACCTTGTCACATACTGTCATTAAATATGAAGCACACGGTCCTCCTGCATCTGGTTATAACCAAAGATGTTTTACATTTTACACTATATTTGCTTTTATTCCATTTCATTGTGGGGTGGATTCAAGGATGTGTCAAATAGACACACAGAGACTCTCTCTCTGTGTTGACCCTACTTTACCTATTCCATAACTAACCCCCTTCCCTTATGCAACCACCCACCTCTTATTTTCTGCCAGAGGATCACTCCCTCGCTCTCACTCTTCACAATCCAGCCTGTGCCTCCCTAACCAGAAATGAACAGGCTTCTACTCACACATGTTCTTGGTCCACAGGAAGGAAGGCCCAGGGAGACCCATCCTAGATCTCTCCTATCTCAACACCTTTCTGAAAGTGCCTTCCTTCAAAATGCTAACCTTTCAGATCCTCTTCCTTCTTCTCCCTCTTGCCTTCCTAGCATCCATAGACAGGTCTATATCACGTAGTAGAAATACTGTAAGTTCAAACACCATATGTTCGAACTTACAGAATTTTGAAAACATAAAAAAAAAATAAAGGGTTGTAAGCAGGGAGGCAGGCCCCCCTGCACCCCCCACTGTTTAAATATACCAACTCCGAGATCGCACTACAATGTGGTAATGGGAATGTATCTGTAGCATGGTCTTGGAGTTGGTATATTTAAAGAGCAGTGGGTGCAGGGAGGCTTGCCCCCCCCCCTGCTTACAACGGTCAGGAATTTGTTCCTGTTTTTTTATTTTTTTATTTTTTTTTAATTCGAAGTATGACAACTTCGAACATATGGTCTCGACCATATAACGTTCAAAGTTGTCATGCTTCAACTACGTAATATAGACCCTCCATAGACATCAAGGGTGCTTATCTCCATTTATCCCAAATACAGGAAATTTCTGCACTTCTCTGTGGGCTCTTGGCATTTTTCAATTCTCTGCCTTGCCTTTTGAACTCTTTACTGCTCCAAGAATCTTCACAAAATGCCTAGCGTCAGTGGTCCCCTTTTGCAGACTCCAAGGCATTCAGATCTTCTCTTATCTTGATGACCTTCTGTTCCAAGCCAGCTCTTCAGAGGAACTGAGAAACGACCACCACTCAGCCATGGACATTTTGTATAGTCTGGGATTCACCATCAACTTCAAAAAAATCTACTCTTGCCCCATCCCAAGATCATGTTTTCTTGGGGTGCAGATTCCAAACCAACAAAATGATGATGCCCCCACCCCCCCCCCCCCGAAGGCCCAGGAGATCTCCCTAGTTTTCTCAGAGATTCTTCCTGTGAGACTCTTATCTGCAAGACAGTTTCTATGTATCCTAGGACTGATGGCTTCTACCATCCCTGTGCTACCCCTGGCAAGACTCCACATGAGGAAATTCCAGAGGTTCCTGAAATCAGTGTGATGTCAACATGCCCACCCTCTAGAATTTCCAATACCACTTCTACCCTGCCTCAAGGCGGAGCTCCAGTGGTGGGTACAATTGTCCATAAACCCAGGAATTCCCATTCACCCATTGGCCCTAATTCAGGACCTGTACACAGATGCTTCAGATACAGGTTGGGGAGCAGCTCTAGACCCATAAACGGTTCAAGGTCAATGGACCCCTTCTCAGAGAAAAGACCACATAAGTGTAAAGGTGATGAAGGCACTGATCCTAGCCTTGCAGTTCTTCCAACCTCTCCTGAGGCTGGAAAGGTTGCATATCTACACATATACAGTCTGACGGTTCTGTGGTATCTAAACAAGCAAGGAAGGATAAGATTCTACCTCCTTTGCAGACTAGCCTTATAGGCATGGAAACTAGGCCACCTTTTGGAAATATTGCTTCAGGCGGTCTGCATCCCTTCCAACCATAACTCTGTGGCAAACATGCTGAACAGATCCAGAACACAGGCCCATGAATGGATGCTTCACAGGGACGTGTTCCTGGACATTGTCCACCAGTGGTGAAGTCCAAAATTGACTTGTTTGCTTCCCCTCTGAACAGACTTCCAAAATTTTGTGCCAGAGAACCACGTCCTCAAGCATGGAAACTGGGTGCCCTATCAATCTCTTGCAAGGGGAAGTTTCTTTATGCATGCCTTCCCCTACCACTCATCCTGAAAGTCCTGCTGAAAATTCAAGAGGACAGACCAAAAATCTTGCTGGGCACTCCCTACTGGCTAAGACAGCACTGGTTCCCCCTTCTGCACCTAGCCAAGGGCAGTCATCACAAGGTACCTCAAAGAGTGGACTTACCCACACAGAACAAAGGCTCCCTCATCCACCCACACTTGGAAACTCGTCAGCTGACCCTGTGGATGATAGAGCCCCAATTCCCTTCATACACCTTTAATCTGAGGACGTGCTTCAAGTCCTGCAGGAGACTAGGAAACCCAATACAAGGAAATCTTACCTTTCCAAATGGAAGAGGTTTTACGTTTGGGGTCTTGCTGGAAACCTGGACCCACTTATGGTGGATCCCCCTGTGGTTCTTTCATATCTGTGTGAATTGCTCAATGTGACCTTAACTTATTGCATTGTAAAAGCACATTTGTCAGCTATCTCTGCATGTCTGCCTCTTTCACCTCATTTAGCTTCCAAATTTGAGGCCAAACCATTTCTAAAAGGTGTCCTCCACCTTATATCTCCAGGAGACCTGTAGCTCCTCATGGTATCTTAACTTTGTGCTAGAGAAAAACTGACTCTAGCACCTTTTGAGCCAGCCTCCTCTTGCTTTCTCAAACACTGTACCTGGAAAACTGTTCTCCTGGTGGCTATAACCTCCACTAGGCAGGTTTCAGAGCTTCAAACCCTAATGGTTTCTCTGCCCTCCTTGAGCTTCCACAAGAACAAGGGTATCCCTTCACACCAACCCTTCCTTCATGCCAAAGGTCGTTAATGAATTGTCATTAAACCAGGCCATACAACTACCTACTTTTTTCCCCTCTCATAGGTAGGTACTAGGCTATTGGCCCTAGGGCCTATACAAGCCCAGCCAAAAAGGTACAGTGACTTTTGCCATCCAAGAAAATTATTTTCCTGTGCCACTGTCGAGCAGAGCCACAGAAGTGATCCCCGGGGTGAATTTCCTATTTCCCATCCAGTCATCAAGATTTTTCTTGAAGAGTGCTAATGAGGAGCTTTGTTTGATATAGATAGGTAGTTTATTCCAGAGTATGGGAAGTCTCTGGGACAGGAATCTATCCCTCCGGCATGTTCTGTTTATTGTGGTGACAAAGTTCAGGTCCCTAGAGCATGTAGCTCGGAGGGATTGGGAGCATGTCCAACAGCACTGGGTTTGACATAGCTTTGTATTTTAGGCAGAGATCACCTCTGAGTAGGCGATGTGCGACGGAGTAAAGCTGGAGTTTTTTGAGGCAGTCTGCGTAGGGCATCTGTTTGAGGCCAGTAATCCTCTTTGTGAGGTATTTCTGCGGCCTTTCCAGTTGTTGTAGATGTCTTATGAGGTGCATACCAAAAGGGGCGTTGTATTCTATAATGGGTCTGAGTGAGGAGTAGAGGGGAACAATGACCTGTCTTTTTCTGGATGAGAAACTTTTTGTGATGGTGTGCCACGTAGAAGGATTTCCTGACTACTGTGGCAATGTGATTATCAAAGGAGAGACTACTGTCCACCTGTGTCCCAAGGTCTCTTATCACACTTTCGGTGTTAAGTATACTACCGCCTATGTTGTAGTTCATGGGTACAGAGTTTTTACCAAAGGGGATGACAATGCACTTTTTGGCATCGAGCTTGAGGCCATGGCTTTGACACCAGACATCTGTCTCAGTGAGGCCCTGTTGTAGGATGTCCACATTGTTAGGAGTTTCAATTATGGCTCCTAGTTTGCAGTCATCTGCGAACTTCATTAGCCAAAGACCTTCTGTATTAGCCTGTACTTCGGAGAAGTAGATACCAAACAGGAGAGGACCCAGGACTGAACCCTGTGGTATTCCACTTGTCACTGGTCGGCAGTCGGATTTGGAGACTGCTACTTTCACAGTGTGGGTTCTGTCAGTGAGCCAGTTGGCAACCCATCTTGTGACATAGGGATTTATACCTAGTTTAGTGAGTTTATCTGTAATACCAGAGTGGGGAATGGTGTTGAAAGCCTTGGCAAGATCTAGATAGGCTGTGTGAACCACCTTACCCTCGTTTTCGGCTTTGGTGACTGCTTCAAAAAAGTCTATCAGGTTTAGGAGACATGATCTGCCTTTTACCAACCCAAACTGGGTGGGGTCCAGAGTTTGGAGATTACCAGTGTCTTTGTTTACAAGTTCCATGATGATATGTTTCATGGCCTTGCAGTCCGGGCTCGTCAGGCTAATGAGGCGGTAGTTCCCGGGGTATTTGATGGCTCCCCCCTTGTGGGGAGGGATAACTGTCGCTGTGCACCATTCAGCAGGCACAAAGCCTGAGGTGAGGCTATGATTGAACATGGTACTTAGGTGGGGTGCCAGTTCGTTATGTAGTTCATGTAGAATGCAGTTGTCTGGTCCTATGGATGCTGTGTTCTTCGCTTTGGAGAATGTGGTTTTTACCTGTGCAACTGTGATTACAGGAACTTTGCATTCTACTGGTATAGAGATTGGCTCTTTAGAGGGTGAGAGGGGGGTAACGTTAGCACTGAAACTGTCTGCCAGGATGTTGGCAATGTCAGTTGGGTCTGTATATTTAGTGCCATTGTGCTGTAACTCGGAGCAGATCTGAGTGTTGCCATTGAGATTCTTGACATAGCTATAGAATGCTTTGTGGGTGTCTTTAGAATTGGTGGCAATTTTGTTTTTGTAACTAGCTTTGGAGGATTTTATCAGGGATCGCAGCTTCTTACTGAGGCTGACCAGGGAGCTCCTCCACTCATGGGATTTTACTCTCTTTTGCAACAGTTTCTTCCTTCTGTTGTACAGTTTGTCTATGGCAGGGGACCACCAGATTGGCTTTCTTTTTTTGGAGGATAGCATCTTGGTTCTGTTTGGGATAGCACAATCCATGCACTCATGTAAGTGCTTATAAAGTGCAATTGTGTAGGATTCATTAGTCGTAACTGCATTGTCCATCTGCATGGGTGTCATGAAGTTCACCACTTCTGTCTTAAGAAGCATGAAGTTGGCTTTGGAGAAATTATTTACCGTGGTTTCCTTAATGGGGGGTGGGGGCAGGATGTGGATATCTAGGGTAATTAGCTAATGGTTGGATCGGACCAATGAGGCGTTGACTTCAGGTGTGGAACACCGGTCACTCATGTTGGTAATGACTAGGTTAGGATATTGTTGCCCCTGGTGGGGGTGTGAATAAGTTGATCCAGGGCATTGGAGTTTATGAATTCCAAAAAGTGTTGAGTGAAGGAGTTGGTACACGAGTAGTTTTCCCAGTTAATGGTGGGGTAGTTGAAATCACCCATTATTAGGGTGTTTGGTTGAACCCTAATATTTTCCAGTACATCAAGAAAAGAGGAGTGGGAATCCTGGGGCATGATGGGAGATCTTTAGCAAGCTAGTTTGGATTGCAGTTTTGCCCAGAGTTAGTTGCACTTGGATTACCTCGACTGCATTATGCTGAGCAACTAGGCTGGAGGTGTGGATATCCTTAATGAATATGGACACACCTCTGCTGTTGGTGTTCCGGTCCAGGTTACATGGCCGAAAAGTGTGGTATGAGTTATAACCTGGTAGTGCAGGGGTGCTCTCTGGAGCCTTGAACCAGGTCTCATTCACTGCACAGATATCGATGTTCTCCATTTTAAGGAGTGCCTCGAGTGAGTGCATTTTGAGATTTAGACTTCTAGCATTGAGTAGCATCACCCTCAGTTATTGCTTGCCTGTTCCTGTTACAGTGATGAATTTGTCATTTGAACCTTGCCTAAAAAAGACACTACAGGGGCGGCAAGAACCTTAGCCAGTATCCGTAATCCCGGGGGTTACAGGTGCAGGCCATCTCTGTCAAAGCATCGTGGTCAGTCGACCATGTCATCCTTGGCAGACAGATACTGGATCCCTTTAGAATGACACCAGAAGCTTAGCCAATTGTTGAAGTCATTTGTCCTTGTACTGCAGTATTATTCTGGGTAACAGCAGAATGCTACTGAAGGCTAGGGTTATTTCTGCCTGGGCTACAAGATTGGAGAGCTCTTCCATGTAGTCCAGGGAGGTATGTCTCAAGTCGTTCACACCAACATGGACAATGACCGAGTCATATTTGTACTTGTTGTGGAGTGACCTGAGTGCGTGGGTTATGTGGCGGATCCTGGTACCCAACAGGCAGCTGACAGTAACCTTCTCCTTTTTAAGCCTGGTGAGTGGGACATCAGTGTGCCTGACTATAGAGTTACCTATGACTAGTGTGTTTAGTACATTGTTTTGCCTTATTGGCTGTGGTTGAGTGGCACACTGAGTCTGTGGGCTATGTGTCATTTGGGTTGTGTTGAGGAGTGGAGGTTGCTTGCATTTCTGCTTTGGAGGTCTTTGTTGCTTGAGCAGATTATTATTGAGAGCCTCCGCAAATGTTTTTTGTTTCTGTGTGTGGATTTTGGTGGTGTAGATTTAGTGAGACTATGTGATGAGTGTGGTGTGGTGCAAGTATTTACCTTCTCCTCTTGACTGTCAAGTTCATTCTTGGTTGGAGAGAGCACTCTGTCAGGACACAGGAAGGCTCCAGCAAACAGTAGTGACTAGATCCTACACATTGTTGATGTACACAGACAACTCAGGTTCTATCTCCACAAGACTAAACTTTTTAGGAAATCAGACCAATTATTTGTGTCTTTCTGCTCCAGGGCTTAGGGATTGCCTGTATCCGAGCAGACCATCTCCAACTGGATTTTCAAATCCATTTCTTTCTGCTATGCCTACCATGGTAAAGCCCTTCCTGGCGCAATCAACACTTACTGTACTAAGGCAGTGTCTTCCTCAGGGACCTTCCTCAAAGGGCTGGATAGTAACTCCTTTCCACAAGCAGCTACTTGGACATCTGTCCACACCCTCACCAAATTTTACAAACTGGATTCTGTCTCCAGATCCAGGACAGGGTTTGCCAGGGCCATTCTTCATGGTTTTCTAAAAAATTATTTTGCTACCTCCACCTCCCTTTCTGCATGAGCTTTGGAATTCTCCCACATGTAAAAAGTACTGCAACAGATGAATAGAAGGGCATAGATTAGTTGTGTAAGAATTTACCATAATGATAGATGTCCTTCTCTTCCTGTTTCAGTATTCTGTCCTACCCTCCTTCCCCACTTCGTGGATGCATTTCTCTTTCTCCTTAGACTCTCTCTGTGCACCTGGGGATTCAGTTATGAGGATGGTGCATGCGTACATCACTTTTATGGTGTATGTCCGATAGAATCCTATGGATGGTGCTGTGCGCCCTACAGTAGCAAAAGATTTTAATATACTGGCCAATGTCGGGTCGCCTTGGCAGACAACTACCTCATGTAAAGAATACTGCAACAGAGAAGAGAATGACATCTATCGTTATGGTAAGTTCTTACACAACTAATCTTTACGTTGGATAAGGCTAGAAAGAACTTGGATGAAAGTAAGAGTAAAAAGACATAAAAATATGGAGAGAGAGCGAGAGACGCATGAACTTGATAAGTTTCAAGATGGATGTGATAGCAAAATGTATTTTGCTACCAAGTATTGTCCTTTCTGAAATTTTGAGGAATTTGTTAAACTGCTTATGGCGTGTAATTTTACAATGATACTATGGATAAATTATTCCCTAAACATGTTACGTTTTTCTACGGGATATTTCTAAGTTTAAAGAAACCATTGAATTTGAGGCACAGTCCAGTGCCTCCCGTGGGGGAATTGAAAGGTTCTTTAGATGACAGTGCATCATTAACTTATAAACATTTAGCAATTTTTTTAATTGTGTAATTAATCAACTGATGGCACTTGTATAAATGGATCTGTTTGGTATAATGAAGTTATTCCAAGAAGGCAAAAGGCTGAGGTACCAGAAACACGAGTTATTAAAAATCTAACAGCAGATTGAACAGCCTGGCCTCATGGTGTTTTTTCATCATTAGATCTTATTTCTCATGGCCAGATTTGGAGCATACTGTTGATGGTGCCCTTTCAATTAACAAATTCAGATGTGAAACACCAATCCAGTTGGTTTATGTATGCTGTCATAAAATTAATATAGTCTTGTGCCTCCCTTTTTTTATGGTTCAGCAGAAAATCTCCAGTTTTCTCTGTGAGCGCTGTCTTCAAACTCTACTTTTTTTGAAACTGCTCTTCTTGAGAAGCCTCATACTCAGCGAAACCTTTATGTATTTCAAACTCTGATTTTTTTTATCGGTTCATCTGAATAGGTAGTTAAAGCTTCTTCTGTTTTAACATCCTTCTACTATTTGATTTATTATATTCCTTCTGTGTTGCATTTATTTTGATCATCTCTGAGAACATTTGATTTATTTTTTTTCCTGTAAATTACTGGAAAATAATCTCATGTATGAAAGCTGAAACTGGAATTGTTTGTCTTCACCTTTTCTGGTTCTCCACATCTTCTGTTCTCTGCTATCAAGACAATGTACTTAGTAGCCAGTGACTGAATTTTACCTAAACTGACAATTTTGCTGGCTGTTTTTTTCTCACCTTCTGATTTCACAGAGAGAGAGAGTTGAATTTAAGGTTTTGATTAGCGTGCAGCCTCCAAACCTCTTATCAAGAAGTCTGGATAACAACTACAATAATGGGAGGAGAGCTAAGACACAAAATTTGAGACAGATTTTAAATGTTGCTCTTAAAAACTTAGAAAGTGATTAGAATAACAGGAATTGGGTTAGAATGCATTTTCTGAAGAATATGAAGTCTGAAATTCAAATAAATGTCATTATTTACTGACTTCAATCCTCAGCATTTGCCAGAAAACCACAACTTTTTATAAGGAAAAGACCAAAAATATGAAGTAAAAATCTTAACACTTGAGAGCTATGTGATGGTGAAGTAGTAATGTATAGCTGTCGGACATTGTAGCTGTAACTGTTGGGTGGGGTTGACTGGATGACATTAACTGATCCTCTTATCTTTTGCTCAGTTTACGTTTAAACAATCACTTTCTGCCTTAGTAGAACTAGTGCGAAGTTTGTGAGAAGTTAAGATGCACTACTTAACAGGACACCTAATATGCACAGAGTAGGTATAATTGCTGTGATTGTCCTTTGTAAAGGAAATTGGTTATGTGTTTGTGGCTGGTTGCTTTTTATTTTGGTTTTGCAGGACTGATGTGATTAAGTTAAGCGATATGCAGTATTTTAATGTGTGGCAACTGTTTGAAAGAAACATAAATTACACAGTCATCCTTTATCATGATTTTGTGTTTGAATTGTATGTAGATGTTGCTGTAACTACTTGGTGGGGGTATCTGCATGAAACTAACTGACCATGTTGTCATTTACTCAGTTTAGCACTCATCCCTTGAAAAAATAATGGATAAGCGCATCAGAGACTATCCAGACCTTCAGAACTTCTGTGGGCTGGTGGCCCCCACACTCCAAGGATGTATATGAGAAATTTGACATAGTCTTGGTAATTATCTCTGCCATGAACCCCACTTTGTCTCAAACCGGCCCTGCTCAGGTATACACAGAAGGTCTCTGTACTTGTGTAGGTGGCTAGGGATGATGTCATTATTTTGGGCAAGCTGTTGGTGGATGAAGACTGAATGCTCGAGCTTCAGTTGCCTGAGGTTCAAATCACAGACTATCAGAATTCCTCCACAGGAAATCACAGTTGGTGATTTGTGTCAGAAGTGATTCCCTTTTGGGGGGAATTTTACCCTTCGAGTTGGTATGATCATGGAGTTGGTATATGTAAGTTCTGGTGGTGTGGGTGCAGGGGGTCTTGTCCACTTGCAGAAACACTTAGTGATTTTCAGCAGGATTTTTTTCAGCCTGTGCAGTTCAGGATTTCCAAGCCACTATTTCTTTAACATTCCACTAAAACCTCATAGGTCACTGTATCTTGTGTTGGGCTGGGAACAGTGTGATCATTATTTTCTGACTTTCCTCACAAACTTTAGATGGGAACACAGAGGGTCAGGTTAGCTTTATAGGAACACTATACTGTCACTGGATGTAACAAAATTGGAAATTTTATTGTAATCATTACTTTTGTTGTTCATTTTCTTAACCATCAAAACATCTGGTTAACTTAACATAGGTGGATATATTTTGGGGAAAGTAAATAACCTTAGTATTTTTATATGTACATATATAGGGCCCTATCAGTTGATCTAGTTTTCAGAAACTCGAAATTCATATGGTTGAGACCATATGATTGAGTTTTTGAAAACCTGAAGCTTTTGAATGGAGATTGCCCTACAGTGCAGATCAGGAAAACCCTTTTCCTCACTGTAGTGCAGTCTTGGAGTTGGTATATTTAATTTGCAGGGAGTGTGGAGGATGCAGGGGGCTTGCCCCCCCACCCCCCCAGAATGTTGGCAAGGTATATTTTTGCATTTTTTATGTTCAACTTTTTGGAAACTCAGTCACATTGTCTTGACTGTATGAATTACGAACATCAGAAGAGTACACAAAAATTGGTTGCCTTTTGGTGTAGGGGATAAAGAGGTCTGCTATATGTAATATATATATATATATATATATATATATATATAAATATGACAGCAGCAGCTTAAAATACGACTGTAGGCATTTACACCTTAGTTTTAATCCCAAATTAATATCAAATGGGATGCATAGAAAGTGACTATTTGAAGTGGAGGGGGGTAGTGGGCAGATAAATGTATCCTTAGAAGCATTTGTTTTCTCACTTTTATTGTGCAGTTGTGTTTGGTGAGATTTGAGCATTAAAAGTTGTGTACAACTTTGTTCAGTCCTACTGTTTTTTTTTCTTTCAAGGAAGGAATTTGTTTTCCATACACATGATTTTTGTTTGGGCCTTAATTGGCTCAAATGGTTGGGGGAAAAAGTTTTGAAATGCACCTCATCTATAACCCTATGGATTCTGGATGCCTAGCAGCCCCTTCTTAATTTAGTTATTACACAATAATCTTGGTAGTTGTTACAGGGTAATTGATGTGCTGAAAGGATGCAAAAAAAGCAGAGCCAAAGATTAAGACTGAATTTCTATTCATAATCATGTTTTTTTTTGTTTAGGCAATCGGATGAAAAGGTTGTTTAAAAAAAACTCTAAAATCCATTTTGGAGCATCTGGAAACCTTGGAGACCTTGCAGCCCTCCAGACCCCTGGCTTAATACTGTTATTTCCACTGCAGTTATTTTTAGTGTAGTCATGGTTAGTTTGGATGTGCAGAAAGGATACAGGAAAAACAAAGTTGAATAGTAAAGTAAGACTAAATTTCTTTCTTGGGTCATGGTTTTTGTTCAGGCAATCATTGGATATAAAGTCTGTTTAAAAAAAAAAAACACCCTAAAATGCATCTCAGGGCACCTAGTAACCTCATGACTTTTAGGGGTCTTGTGACCCTCAGACTCCCAGCTTAATGCACTTGCTTCCTCCACAGTTGTCAGAGTGCAGTCTTCTCTAGATGGAACATGCTGGTTGAATGAATGAGTGAATAATTGTAGAATGAATGACTAAATAACTTAAGAATAAATGATTGAATAATCACGGGGAAAAACTGAAGACCAAGACAAACTGCGAGAAAAAGGAAGGAAAAAGTAATCTGGATAGTGTAAGTAGATCTGATTGGGGGGGGGGTCTGCCTGGGGCACCAGATAAAAAGGCTGGCACTGCCCAGAGGTACATTTTTTACAGGGGGCATGCCCCCAGCACCCCCTGATGTGGGAGACACCTGCACACACCTAACCTTAAATATACCTCCTCCAAGGTCACGCAACAGTAGAGAAAAAAAGAAAACTCCACTGTCATCACTCTTTTTCATTGATTGTATAGTACTCTGTGAAAGTGCTGTTGAGGGATCAAAAAGAGCCCATGTTTATTATAAATCATTATGCCACTGAAGCATCTAAGCAGTTGATATTTTACTAGCTGCAGCTGAGACTCCTACATAAAGTTTGTAATGTAGATCTGATGTTATCTAGTCACCATTCCTCACGTTAGGGTCTTGGATCCGATATTGGATCTGAGCCAGCATACACAGAACACAGCTTAGCTCAAGCTCCTCCCCTCCCATAATGCTCTGCTGCCCTCCACTCCCTCAGATCTCATTTACCACTCAGTCAAATGCAGATTGCTCAACTCCTCTTTAATGTAAGTCCCTGTTTTGGATAGTTTCCCAAATTTCAGGTTTTCAGGTGTTGCACAGTTAGTAAATAGTTATCCTTTTCTTGATATCCCCTCCCGGTCGATTTTGACCTTTCTTCTTGACATTTTCCTGGGTTTTGTGTCTCGACCTAGTTAGTGTGATTTGTAAGTAGTGCTTAATTGGAATTTTAAGTAGGTGCAAGTGCTTGTTGAGTGTTTCGATGGTCTTGTCAGTTTTTTTGAACTTTGGCTTGTTTTGACTTTTGTGAGGTTGTTTCCTGGGTTAGTTATGTTGGATAAACCTTTGGGTTTTAAAAGGTGCTCCTCGTGTGGGCAGAAAATGCCTGTTTCAGACTCGCATGAGGAGTGTCTGTACTGTCTCAGCGGTGACCACTTCAAGGTGGAGTGTGGCATTTGTGACGCTTTCAACCCGAGGGCTTTGGTCGACCATCGTAACAAGCTTCTTATTAAAGGTTTGGTCAAAGGAGGCCCCTTGATCGCTGGTTCCCTGGCCAAGTTAAGCTCTTCAGGGGCTAGAAAAAGCTTTCTGTGGAGGAGGCCCTGTCCAAACATCTCAAGCTGTTGGATCCTAATCTTCGGATCTGACTCAAGCCAGGGCAGTTTCGGATCTGAGCTCTTCGGGTCTCAGATTGTCCAGGGAAGTCTACTCCTGGATCCAAGGGTTCAGACCTGAAGCAGTCGGATCTGGCACCTTCGGTTTCCTCTCCCGGATCCAAGGTTTTTGACTCCAGACCTTTGGATCCGAGGGCAGGAGCCATGCCTATGGATCCTAGAGATTCGAGAAGTGTTATTTCGGATCCGTTGCTGAGTTCGGCTCCGATTCTGTCGGATCCGAGAGTCATGCCAGAGCCAATTGTAGTAGAGAATCTCCCCTTGGATCCATTGTCCTCAGCACAGGTCCTGTCTTCTCCGGGTAGGTCTCATTCTAGGAAGCACAAGAGATGACTTTCAGGCTCCAGGCACGGCTCTCCCAGCAGGTCCTCCATATCCTCCCGATCTTCCAGGTGTGCCCTCCCTATGGATATGGACAGGATGATGCAGGCCTTTCTGAAAGCTCAGATTGAGTTGGGGATTCTGGCTTCCCCGGCCCACAGGTCGGGAATCCAATCTCCCACTTCCCTTTTGATTGCTCCTCATCCGACCAGTGGCTTGGATCTCAGGGACTGTTGAGCGGAGGCTAGGGGTGTTTTGGAGTCCCGTTTGGGTCCTTGCTTGACGAGATCGGTGGTTGGTACTGTTCCTGCCCCCCCAGAGCAGATCATCCCTCCAGTCGGGGCTGTCGAGCCAGGGTCTATGGGGTTTTATTCGAGCCCAGGCTTTTCAGCCCCATTTCTTCCTCTGGGCGCCTCTGCCTTAGACAGCTCCAGTCTGGTGCTGTCTGTTGGAGTGGGGGGCTGGAGGGGGGGGGGTCTACCTTCTATTCTGCTAGTGTTGTATCAGTGGGAGAGAGGGATGGGACCTCCTGCAGTCCTTCTGCTTTCCAGGCTGCCAAAATTCCTTCTATGCAATCAGAGTTGCTTCCCCCGTGCACGGTCATCCTACCCAGCCCCCAGTATCTGAGTGGCCTGGGTAATCTTGCTTTTGTTTAGCCCGTCCAACCTAGCCTCCAGCGGGATGGCCCCCTCCTCTTCTGAGTCTTCCCCGCAGCCTCCGGCCGAGGACATTCCCAGGAAGAGGACATGTAAGAGGCAACATCTTGACTCCCCTATGGAGTCCCTTACTGAGGATACGGATGATGATGATGATGAAGGGGATGGGTCCCTGAGATCACTGCTGGAGGACATCTCCTTTGGAGACATACTCAAGATCCTCAAGGCCAAAGGTGGTTGGTCTGCCCGAACTCCATCATTGGAGGAAGCCGTATTTCTGGAGGCTTTCGGTATGGGCCCATCTACCTCTTGGGTGTCCGCCCCCCCCCCCTGCAGATCCTCTTATTGATCTTGTGGCCAGCAGGGCTTGGAAAGAGCCAGATACCATGGAGCCCGTGCCAAAGAAAGCGGACAAGTTTTTGAGTCCCCCAGCAGATAGAACCTTTTGGTCCAAAGCCATCCCGGTTGATGCTATTGTAGTGGCCACTACCACCAAAAAGGAAATTGGCAGAGCAGAGTTCTTCTGTCCATCCTCCCAATCATGACTTGAGGGTTCTGGGCAGATTTGGAAAGTGGGTGTTTGCCTCTGCTGCTTTTAGCCTGTGAGCATTCAATTATCTTGCACATTTCACCTGTCTCCAGAGGGATTTGATAAAGGAACTGTCTACTTCCCTCTCTGGGTCCATGTCTGAGGAAGAATTCAAGGTAGTTTCTCCAAAGCCGTCAACCCTTCATTCAGTTGCGAATTTGTCCATGAGGCTAATTTCCAACGCTGCAGAAGGGTCCTCATGGGCGGCGGGCTCAGGCATCTCAATTAGGTGTCATGTCTGGCTCCGCCTGAGCGGGTTTGCAGAGGCCTTCAAGACGTCTTTTGTTAATGCCCCATTTGATGGTTCCACACTCTTTGGTCCCACTGTGAAAGAGACGTTGACCCGCAGTGAACAGGAAGGGAAGAACTTGTCTGGCCATTGGGATTAGGTTTTCTGCCCCTCAGAGGTCTTTTTCCAAGACCAAGAAGGGGAGTAAAAAAATGTGGTTCCGGGAGTAAGAAAATGTGGTTCCTGAAGGTAGTCTTTTTTTCAGGAGGATACCTCTTCCAGGAGACTGGGAAGAGATTTCAATGGTAGATGTCGCCCTAGGGGCAGGGGAGGCCTGTAGAACCAAGGTTCCAGGGAACCCTTCTCTGAGAAACCTTTGCAGCGTCCCTGAGGCATTGCCCGACTATCTGTCCCTGGAGGCATTTGGGGGTTGGTTATCTTTGCAGCCCCTAGCCTGGCCAAGTGTTACAAATGATCAGTGGGTGCTAGCAATTATATCCAGGGGCTATTGCATTCCCTTTTCGGGCGTTCTCCCGAAATTCAGTTCTCTTCCGTACGTGCCACCCAATCAGGAAGAGGTAGCCCGACAGAAGGTTGTAAACCCTCTTCAGAAAAGAGCCATCCAAGAGGTCCCTGCAGGACAGAGAGGATCCGGAACTTATTCCTGCTTCTTTTTAGTTCCAAAGAAAACAGGGGAACTACATCCTATTCTGGATCTCACTCGCATGAACCAGTTTGTGCAGAAGTTGAAGTTTCAGATGGTCACTGTGCAGTTGATTGTGCTTCCCTTGCACAGCAACGACTGGAGGTGCTCAGTGGACCTCCAGGATGTGTACTACCATATAAAAAATGGCTTGACGGTCCAGGAAATTTCTCCTCTTTTGCCTGGGAGTCGATCATTTTCAGTTCCGGGCCCTGCCCTTTGGTCTCACCTCAGCCCCTGGGTGTTCACCAAATGCATGGCAGTGGTAGCAGCTCATCTCTGGCTGCAGGGAATCCAGGTTTTTCCCTATTTGGATGATTGGCTCTTGATGGCCCCTACAAGGCATCAACTATTGGACAATATTCACACCGTACTCTCCCTGTTTCATCTGTTGGGCATTACAGTGAACATGGCCAAATCCTCTTTGATTCCAACCCAAAAGCTAGAGTTCATAGGCACTCTGTTGGATACCACCTCTCAGGTTGCAGCCCTACCTCTTCACCGTGTGTCTCTTATTCGCGACCAAGTTCGGACTTTGCTGGAGCAATCCTGTCCTCTGGCTTCACTCATTCTCAGGGCTCTAGGCTCAATGGCGGCTGCCATTTATTTGGTACCGATGGTTCAGTACCATATGAGAATTCTTCAGTGGACCCTTGCAGTTCAGTGGTCAGCATTACTGCATCCCCTATCCTTTGCCATTCAGCCCACCCCGGTGTGTCACAGGCATCTTTCGTGGTGGATTCGTTCACCGGATCTTCTAGCAGGCAGGTCTTTTGTTCCTCTGACTCCTATGGCAACAGTCACCTTGGACGCTTCCCTACTGGAGTGGGGGGGTATTTCCAGGGACAGACGGTCCAAGGGACATGGTCGCCATCAGAGACCAAAATGTACATCAACATTCTGGAGATGAGGACAGTCCTTTTGTTGTTGCAAGCCTTTCAAGACTGCCTCCCTCAGGGAACGATTGCAGTTCTATTGGGCAACATGGCTGGTGTGTGGTGTATAAACAAGCAAGGGGGCACACATTCTTATCTGCTGTGTTCCAAGGCCATGAGGGTCTTGGTAGTGGGCAATGGCTATGGGGCGCTTTCTCATTGCAACGCACATTCCCGGAGCATCCAACGTGTTGGTGGACAAATTGAGCAGGGCTATCTTGGCCCCTCATGAGTTGTCCCTCAATCCAGTGGTAGCTCATCAGATCTTCTGTCGGTGGGGTTATCCACGCTGCGATTTGTTTGCATCTCCTCTCAACCACAAATGCAGCAACTTCGTTGCATTGATCCCCACAGAGGGGGAATCCTCCAGGGATGCACTCACCCACGACTGGCCTCCGGGTCTCCTGTATGCATTTCCTCCATTACCTTTAATCCCCAGAGTATTTCAGGAAGCCAGAAGCCATGAGAGTCAACTGATCCTCATTGCCCCCTTTTGGCCTCGGCAGGTGTGGTTCCCCCTCCTACAGTCTCACTTGAGACATCCACCCTGGGTACTCGATCCAATTCCAGATCTGCTATCTCATCCATCTCTTCTACCACTCCCCAACCTTCAAACCTTACGTCTGACAGTGTGGTGTGTCCACTTCCAGTGATTTTGGCTAACTCCAGGCTAGCTTCACCCGTAAAGGAGATTATTCTTGCTTCTCAGAGGTCCACCACCAGAAAGGTTTATTCCAGTAAATGGAAGAGGTTTTTGATTTGGGTGAAGAATAGGAATTTGGATGACTCCTTTGCCTCTATTCTCAAAATACTTCTCTTTTGACCTCTCTTTTTAAAGAGGGGGCTAGTTTTTCCACTATCAGGGTTCAGTGGGCAGCGATTGCGAATTTTCACCTTGCTGGTAATTCTACCTTTTCTGCGTGCCTCTGTAAGGCCTTCTTAAAAGGGTTTTTTTCTATTGCAGCCTCCTGTGAAAACCCCTTCTCCCCATGGGATCTGACTTTGGTCCTGCAGGCTTTGACAAAAACTACTCTTTCAACCAGCGGCTTCGTGCGATATTACGTTTCTTTCTTGGAAGACTGCCTTTTTAGTGGCAGTAACTTCGGCAAAGAGAGATTCGGAGTTGCACGCTCTTACTATCAAGCCGCCCTACTTAGTTTTCCATAAGAATGAAACCAAAATAACATTCCGGTTCAATGCTGAACCAAAAACTAAAACAGAATGTTAAAGTCATCAGTGTCTTGAGACGAGAACCTCTCTGAAAAACAGCAGTTCTGCCAACACAAAACCAATCGGAAAAACGTTTAACAAGTATTCAACGAGGTCCACAAAACAAGCTAAAATTTTATTGAACAAGTACGTTGTATATCCAAAAGTTAAGCGCTTTCACTTGCAAGACAGCAAGCTTCATCAGAACAAAGAACGATGAACCTCCCAACATTTAAATAAACTTTTTGGCGCCAACATACTGATAAAGCTTTTCTTTAAAGGCATATGACACCAACAAATGAGCGCAATTGTACAGAAACAAATAACATATCATTCAAATCTCCATGAACTTATAATAGCCATAATATATGTATATGAAACAGCTGTATAAAAATGCACATTAAAATCTTGAAAGTATAAGAATTATACAGATAAAATAAACAGATAATGCTTAGATAGTTTATAAATAATCGGAACACGAATTCTAACATCTAATGCTTATACTGTCCTTTACATATAAATGCAATCTAAAAAATCTATCAAACTAACAAGATGTGATGGTTTTATACCATTGATGAAAGTAAAAATTCCATCATATAACAACATATAGCATATAGTAATACTACACATAGTATATTATCAACATTCACAGAACTATTTTCTAAGATACCAATATACAATATTGTGAATTCAGTCCATAGCTAGCAGGGGTTAGGTCGAGATAACTTCATTAAGACCTGGTGGAGTTGAAGAGTCCAATAATACCTGCCACCAATACTCTTTATATGATAGTAAGCCCTTAAAATCCCCCCCCCCCAATGTCAGTTTGAACACTATCGATTATTGCAAACTTGAAATTATACCTATCTCCACATTTTTTATATGTCTGTATAGTGCATTTTTTTCATCTTTTGTCCTGATACTATAAAGGTGTGCATAGATCCGCTTATTAAATTTTCTTTCAGTTTTACCTATATAATATCCTGGACATACCATGCACTTAGCCAAATATACAATCATTTTAGTACAACAATTTCCCTGTTTAAATTTAATTCTTGTACTATTTATATTCTCCAACACCAAGCATTTTTCCTGGAAGATAAAATTACATTGTTTACAATTTCCACATTTTTTAGAATGAGTATTGTGGGACAGAGAATTCCATTTACTTCTCTCTAATGGAGACCTAGACCTAGAAGCAAAGTGTGTGGGAACTAAACCAAAGAAAGTTATGTCCCAAGAGACTCATGTTCACCAAGAACATAGTACTGGTATTGACAAAAGAACTGAGACTGTAGTAGATGTACAGAACAATGCTGACAGAACAAGTGGTAATTCGAATCATCTTTTAAAAACATTTTTGGACAAAAATTGTGTGTTTGATAATAATAACACAAGATTTGACAATGGTAGTTCTTTTGTTCCAAAAGGAATACTTAAGGATATGATTTATGCTTTGGGTAAAAAATTGAACAATATTAATAATATTAAATTAGATAATGCTTATTTTAATAAATGTATGGAACACAATATAGTCCCTATGGGACTTAGGTTTTTTAAGTGTCCTATGGGAATAGAACTATCTGACAATGTTGTACAACAGTTTAATTTGTTTTTTGACCAATGTGGGTTCAAGTATATGCAAATGTTAATTAAATTTAATGATGAAAAATTAGTGAAACTTATGCAAGAAGTGGAAGAGTTGAATGAGAGTATAAGGAATGATTTATTGTTCCCGCAATGGGAAAAACTTTATGTTAAACAGTTTAATATAGCGGATAGTGTTATAAAACAAATACATAACTCGTAAAAATAAGAAATTTTGCAGAGATATGGACCAATATAGTAAGAAAAGGGCATATTTATGGGATAAATTTAAAGTGGACAACAAATATCCCAAAAATGTATCTAATGAGGAATTTGACAATGATAATTCCCTATATGAACATCAGAGGGGCAATCATTCGCACAATTTTTTTCAAACCGACAACAGGGGAAGATGGGAAAATTGGAAATGGGGAGGGAATTGGAGAAGACAAACACATCAGGAGCATCAGGGACATCGTTAGCAAGCCACGTGCAAGTGAGTTCAATTAAAAAAGGGGGAATTGAAAAACTGACGAGGAACAATTATACGTTTAACCATACTAGTGAGAAGATCTCTCAAGAAGGTGTAGTATATAGTTACAATAACTTTAACATTTACAGTTATACTGAGTATCCACTGAAAACTGTCCATTTTGACTTACTTTCTAAAGGGATGAAATTCATCCCTACTGTAAAATTCAGACTTGTTGACTGTATTAGTGAGATCAAAAGATACATAAGGAAACTTAATTTAAGTATTATGTTTAAGGACTCCATTAAGGATGTAAGCAATACTAAACAAGACAATTTTTGTAATGGGTTAAAAAAGAAGAGTACATATGTGCCCCCTATGCACCCTGTTATATCCATCTATGACAAGTCAGTAACACAGCAGATCTACAGATTACAAAACCATATTAGTGGTAAAAGGATTAACTATAATTTATCCGTAGAAGAACATAGGGCTCTTCGGGACTTAAGAAATGACAGGAACATCAGGGTAATGAAACCCGACAAAGGAGGTGGTATTGTCATATTTGACAGTACAGTCTGCTCCACTAGACTTTGACATATTACACATGTCTGGAAACTATGAAATAGTGTCCTTGAATGAGGTAAATATTGCTTACAGAAGAATCGATTTACATCTGGAAGAATTTTTGATTGACTATAGAATAACGATAGATATGTACAATTACATTAAAGTGGAACATCCCAAGCTAGCATCTA
Organism: Protopterus annectens; assembly: GCF_019279795.1. Classification (NCBI taxonomy): domain Eukaryota; kingdom Metazoa; phylum Chordata; order Ceratodontiformes; family Protopteridae; genus Protopterus; species Protopterus annectens. The sequence continues at coordinate 1,266,196,959 of NC_056741.1, read as the reverse complement.
TAGTAGGAATTCCAAAAGTCCATAAAGATATAGTTGACCCCCCATTCAGACCGATCATCTCAGGTAGTCAGTCTAAAACCTTCCCCATGGGGTCTGTTATCGATACATATTTGAAACATATCTATAACAAAATTCCACATATGGTGAAAGACTCTTGGGGAATTTTTGAAGAAATGTCCCATTTTTACTCAGAGGAATGAGTTGATATTTGTTACTATAGATGTTATAGATCTGTTTTCTTGCATTCCCAAGATGGAAGGTTTAGAGGCGTTTGCTAATAGTATACACAAATATGCAGACCTTGAATGGGACAAAGCATGCCTATTATTGGATATGATGTCAATTGTCCTGGAACACAATTACATCCAATTCGAAGGTGAACTTTTCAGGCAAACCAGAGGCGTTGCTGTGGGAGCAGCGTGTGCCCCCATATACGCCAATCTGGTTATGCTAGATTGGGAGGAGACTAAGGTGTTCAGTCATTATATGCAACATATAATATATTATTCCCGATATTTAGACGATATATACGTCTTATGGGAAGGAAGTAAAAATACATTGGATCAATTTTTAGAATATCTTAATCAGAGTAGTAGTTATTTAAAATTCACCTCATCTAGTAGTGAACAAAGGTGTACCTTATTTGGATACATATGTTTCCAAAATGGGAATGGGGTTTAAATCAAGAATTCATAGGAAAAATACTTTTTCATAGGTTCATAGGTTAATACTAGGCTATCTGCCCAAGGGCATTTATAAGCCTAGCCCAGAGTTTTGTGGCTTTCGCCACCCCTTTAGTTTGAAGGAAACTATGCCCATTATTTTGCTGTGCCTCTGTCAAGCAGTGACACTGAGGTAATCCCTGGGGTATATCTGCAATCTCCCATCCATTGGTCAAGATTTCTTTTGAACAAGGCCAGCGAGGTGCTCTGCCTCACATGTACCGGGATTTTGTTCCACAGCATAGGGAGTCTCTGGGTGATGAATCTGTCCCTCCAGCATGTCCTATTAATAACCGTGTCAAGGTTTAAGTCTCCCGCCCTTGTAGTTCTGAGGGATCTAGATTTTTTGAGGTGAAGCATGTTCATCAGATCTGGGTTTGACATGACCTTGTATGTCAGGCACAGGTCACCTCTGAGTAAGCGGTAAGCGACTGAATAGAGCTGGAGTTCTTTCAGTCGGGCAGCATAAGACATATTTTTGAAACCCTTTATCCTTTTGGTGAGGAACATTTGAGGCCTTTCCAGCTGCTGCAGGTGTCGGGTCAGATACATTCCGAATGGGGCATTGTACTTGATCATTGGTCTGATGAGTGATGAGTACAGGGGGATGATGACCTCCCTTGATCTAGATGTGAATCCCTTCATGATCAGGTGGGCAATGTAGAAGGTCTTCCTAACTACTTTAGCAACGTGAGTGTCAAACGAAAGGTTACTGTCAACCTGGGTCCCCAGATCCCTGATCACCTCTTCTGTGCTCAGTGGATTGTCACCTATATGGTAGCTAGGGGTGACCTTGTTTTTCCCGAAGGGTATGACTATGCATTTCTTGGCGTTTAACTTTAGGCCATGGCTCTGGCAGCAGTTATCCGTTTCTGTGAGACCCTTCTGAAGGATATCTGTGTCAGATGTGTTCTCGACTGTGGCGCCCAGTTTGCAGTCATCTGCAAACTTTGTCAGCCATAACCCTCCTGTGTTTACTTGTACTTCTGAAAAGTAGATTCCGAACAAGAGTGGGCCCAGGACTGAGCCCTGTGGGACACCACTTGTGACAGGCTTTGAGTCTGACATGGCGCCATCATCTCTGACCCTGTGGGTTCTGTCACTTAGCCAGTTTGCAACCCATCTTGTGATGTATGGGTTTACATTTAAGCTGATGAGTTTTTCAATGATACCTGAGTGGGGTATTGTGTCGAAAGCCTTTGCCAGGTCGAGGTAGGCTGTATGGACTGCCTTTCCCTCATCAATGGCCTTGGTGACTGTTTCGAAAAAGTCAACCAAGTTTAAAAGGCATGATCTACCTTTGACAAAGCCAAACTGCGTTGGATCCAAAGTCTGCAAGTTCCCTATGTCTTTATTTATGAGTTCCATTATGATCCTCTCCATAGCTTTGCAGATCAGGCTTGTCAAGCTGATGGGACGGTAATTTCCAGGGTCGGTGGAGGCACCGCCTTTGTGAAGTGGGACCACAGTTGCCGTGCGCCACTCCTTGGGTACGTATCCTGAGGTGAGGCTAAGATTAAACAGCTGTCCTAACTGCGGGTTTAATTCCTCATTGAGTTCGTGGAGCACACAGCCGGGGACACCATCCGGTCCCATTGATGCTGTGTTTTTCGCCTTGGAGAGAGCAGTTCTCACCTGGGAGTTAGAGATGTTTGGGGGGCTACAATCCTCTGGTATAGATATCTCTCCTTTTGGGGGGGAGGGGGGGAGATGTTTGCACTGAACCTGTCAGCCAGTATGTTGGCAATGTCTGTAGGTTCAGTAATTTTCACATCATTTTGAGCTAATTCTGAGCATATCTGGGAGTTTCCTCCCAGGTTTCTAACATAGCTAAAGAAGGCCTTATGATTTTCTTTTGAGTCCTTAGCGATTTTTTTCTCAAAATTTGCCTTGGATGATTTTATGAGGGCTCTTAGTTTTTTACTTATAATGATCAAAGGTGTCTTACCTTTTAAGGATTTTGCTCTATCTTGTAGTAGCTTCCTCCTTTTGTTGTAGAGCTTGTTTATGGCTGGGGTCCACCAGACTGGACGCTTGCCTTTGGTACAAAGAGTCTTTGTTTTGTTTGGGATTGCCTGATCCATGCAGTCCTGTAGGTGCTGGTAGAAGGCATTTGTAAGTGATTCAGCGGCTTGAGTAATGTTTTCCGCCGGCTCGGGGGCCTTAAACGAGACCACACTAGTCTTTAGAAGTGTGAAGTCGGCTTTTGAGAAGTTCTTCACTGTGGTCTTTTTTATCTTAGGTGGGGGCGGGATGAGGACCTCCAGTGAGATTAGTTTATGATCTGATCTCACCAGTGAGGGGTATACTTCCGGTGTTGAACATTGTGATCCCATGTTCGTGATGATGAGATCAAGTATGTTTTCACCTCTTGTGGGGATGGTGACTAGTTGTTCCATGGCATTTGAGTTTATGAACTCCAGGAACCTTTGATCTAGAGTGTTTGGGCTTGAGTAATGATCCCAGTCTATATTAGGGTAGTTGAAGTCACCTAGTATGATGGTGTTTGGAGATACATTTATCCCCTCCAGTGTTTTCAGGAAAGCTATGCGAGGTTCCTGAGTTTGAGAGGGTGGCCTGTAACATGCTACAAATTGCAGAACAGTCTTGCCTATGGTTAATTGCACCTGGATGGTCTCCGATGCATCGTGCGTTGCCACCAACCTTGAGGTGTTGGTGTCCTTGATGAATATGGACACCCCCCCTCCTTTCTTGGTGTTGTCCGGATTTTGGGGCCGGAACGCATGATATGAGGTAAAACCTGATAGTGCTGGGGTGCTCTCAGGAGCCTTGAACCAGGTTTCAGTCACAGCACAGACATCGATGTTCTCCATACTGAGAAGGGCCTCGAGTGCGTGCATCTTGAGGTTGAGACTTCTGGCATTGAGCAGCATTACCCTTAGTTTTTTTCCTTTTTTGTGTTCTAGGGTGGTAGGTTTAGAATTTGAGCCTTGCCTAAAAAAGGCACTATAGGGGTGGCAAGAGCCTTTGCCAATATCCGGAAGCCCAGGGGTGACAGGTGCAAGCCATCCCTTGTGAAGCAGCGTGGCTTGTCCAGCATGTCATCCCAGGCAGACAGACATTGGATCCCCTTTGAATGACACCAGAGTTTAAGCCAATTGTTAAAGCTGATCATCTTATCTCTGTATTGTGGCATCATTCTTGGCGAAGGTAGGATACTGCTCAAGGTCAGGGTCATACCTGCCTGGGCTACATAATCAGAGAGCTCCTCAATGTCTCTTTTCATGTAGTCCAAGGAGGTACGTCTCAGGTCGTTTACACCAGCATGGACAATGACTGAGTCGTACTTGTACCTGCTGTTGAGAGACCTGAGTGCTTGCGTTATGTGGCGGATTCTAGCGCCCGACAGGCAGCTTACTGTGACCTTCTCCTTACACAATCTGGTGAGCGGGACGTCAGTGTGTCTGACTATGGAGTCACCAATGACTAGTGTGTCTGGCATTGTGTTTGGCCTTAAGGGCTGTGACTGTTTGGCACACTGACTGTGTGGTCTATGTGTTGTGTCCTGAGGTGGTAGTTGTTTGGGTGTCTGCTTTGGTGGCCTCTGCTGTTTCGGTAGATTTTTGATCAGAGCCTCCGAGTATGTCTTTGTGTGTTTATGTGTATGATTTGAAGTTGTGATAGTACTATGTGAGACTGGGTATGTGGTGTGTGTGGTTACCTTCTCCTACTGTCTGGTCTTACCTGTCCTATGTTGAGAGAGCTCAGCCTCCAGTTTGGCTGTAAGTAGTTATCTTGAATTTTCTAGTAATCATCCCGGGAATAGATTTACTAACATCCACAAAGGGCAGATAATACGTGCCATCAGAGTGACTTCTGTGTATGAAGACATGATAGAGGAAGTGGCATATATTACGACGTTGTTCAAGGATAGAGGGTACGATGCAAAGATGATGACCAGAGTTAGTCAGTCGGCTATCAAAGGATGGGGATGTAAATATAAAGCCTTATTGGGCATCCAATTTGTATCAGGGACGACTGATGGATCAACAGCGCACACTTTAGTGGATAGTCCATCCTATGGTAAAAGATGTGTGCTGGAATATGGACCATATGTTGAAAAAGTTAAGAACATTTTGATAAACTGGAATTTTATTTCAGTTGATGAGGAATTAGTTAGAATATTGGGGTTAGGACCCAGGTTTGTGTTTAAGATGGGTAACAATATTAAGAGGTATTTCGAGAGAAGTAATTGGAATTCTCTGTCCCACAATACTTATTCTAAAAAATGTGGAAATTGTAAACAATGTAATTTTATCTTCCAGGAAAAAAGCTTGGTGTTGGAGAATATAAATAGTACAAGAACTAAATTTAAACAGGGAAATTGTTGTACTAAAATTATTGTATATTTGGCTAACTGCATGGTATGTCCAGGATATTATATAGGTAAAACTGAAAGGAAATTTAATAAGTGGATCTATGCACACCTTTATAGTATCAGGACAAAAGATGAAAAAAATGCACTATACAGACATATATAAAAAAAGTGGAGATAGGCATAATTTCAAGTTTGCAATAATCGATAGTGTTCAAACTGACATTGGGGGGGGGGGGGAGATTTTAAGGGCTTGCTGTCATTTAAAGAGTATTGGTGGCAGGTATTATTGGACTCTTCAACTCCACCAGGTCTTAATGATGTTATCTCGACCAAACCCCTGGTAGCTATGGACTGAATTCACAATATTGTATATTGGTATCTTAGAAAATAGTTCTGTGAATGTTGATAATATACTATGTGTAGTATTACTATATGCAATATGTTGTTATATGATGGAATTTTTACTTTCATCAGTAACACTAGGATAGTTGTACATATTGGAAATGGTATAAAACTATCATATCTCGTTAGTTTGATAGATTTTTAGATTGCGTTTATATGTAAAGGACATTGTAGGACAGTATGAGCAGTAGATGTTAGAATTCGTGTTCCGATTATTTATAAACTAAGCATTATCTGTTTATTTTATCTGTATAATTCTTATACTTTCAAGATTTTAATGTGCATGTTTATACAGTTGTTTCATATACATATATTATGGCTATTATAAGTTCATGGAGATTTGAATGATATGTTGTTTGTTTTTGTACAATTGCGCTTATTTGTTGGTGTCATATGCCTTTAAAGAAAAGAGACCTGAGATTAGATTAAACCAACAAATTTATGTTAAAGGAATGAAGCCCTCTGGCAGATGTAGTGGATGTTCTTATATAGTAAATTCTTTCTTATATATTAACAACATTCGTTTTATAGTTAATGGAGCCTATGACTGTAGGACAGAGGGGGTTATTTATGCTATTAAATGTAATTGTAATATGTTCTACATTGGGCAAACTAAAAGAATGTTTAAAATAAGATTGTTAGAACACTTGAGGGACATTAGGATAAACAAGATGGAGAGCCATTTGGCTCAGCATTTTAATGAATGTCATGGTGGAAATTCTGTGGGTTTAAAAGCAACTATTTTGGAACAAATTAAAATGGAAAATTATGAGAAAGAAAGATATAAGCTTATGCTTTTAAGGAAGGAAACTGTTTATTTTAAAATATGGTACATTAGTGCCTAAGGGCTTGAATACAGAATGTTGTTGGAAAAGTATTATATGAATTGATGTGTGTTACTTTAAAAACATTTTTTTACTAATTTTATGATTGTTTAATTGTTTATTAAATTGGAGCTGGGGTTATATATACTGTTTTTTTTTTATTTGAAATGTTACTCCTTGAAGGCTGATTGTGGCCAAGGTGCTAGAGAAATAAACTTGTTCCAGTGGCTGTTGTGGTTTTCGTTTTGTGGTGAAGCAACTGTGTGTTTTTCTGTTCCTGTGTTGCAAGATAGAGATACTTTCTCTGATCGTCTCTTCCATCGCCCCTGAGGGGTTACCCGACTGTCCATCTCTGGAAGCAGTCAGGGGTCGTCTTTCACTGTACCCAAGTGCCTGGCTACATATTTCTTAACCTCTGGATATTATGGTTTGTACCCAATGATCTTGAGAAATATGTAGTCAGGGGTCGTCTTTCACTGTACCTAAGTGTCTGGCTACATATTTCTCAAGATCGTTGGGTACAAGCCATAATATCCAGAGGTTACCTTCTTCCCTTTGTTTCGAACCCCCGGTAAACCAGTCTCTACCAGATGTGCCACCCATTCATTTAGACTGTGCAACAGAGGTCATCTCGTTGCTTCAAAAAAGTCATCCAAGAAGTCCCCACAGAGCAGATAGGATGCAGAACTTACTCCCGATTCTTTTTAGTCCCAAAAAAGACAGGGAACTAGAGATCAATTCTAGATCTCAGCAAACTTAAGTTTGTAAAGAAATCAAAGTTCCATATGACCACTCTGCAGTTAATATTTCCCTTTATCGGGAAAGACAATTGGAAGTGCTCAGTAGATCTTCAAGAAGCGTACTACCACATCAAAATGGATAGGCGCTCCAGAAGACACCTACGCTTCCGGCTGGGAGCCAGTCATTTTCAATTTTGAACACTGCCCTTTGGCCTCACTACAGTCCCCAGAGTGTTCACCAAATGCATGGCAGTGGTAACGGCTCACCTGAGATGTCAAGGATTCCAGGTGTTTCTGTACCTAGACGACTGGCTCCTCACTGCTACCACCAAGCACCAACTAATCAGAACCAGGGACGATACTCTGTCCTTGTGTGCCAGGTTAGACATTACAATAAACCTAAAAGAAAAATCAGCCTTATCTCCATTGCTGCACATTGTATTCTTAGGCTCAGAAATAGGCTCAACCACCATGACAGCAAAACTGACACCAGAAAGGATAGAACTGTTGCACGACCAAGTCATATCCTTGCTGAAGAAAGACAAAGTAAAGGCCAGGATAGTCCTTCAGGTCCTAAGGACTATGACTTCCACCATTCTCTTAGTTCCCCTAGCCCATCTGCACATGAGAGTACCCCAGTGGCTACTATTTGCCCAGTGGGTCAATGCAAGAAGAATCTAACATGGTGGTTACATATGGATCAACTTCATCTAGGTTGCCCACTTGCTCCCCCTCAACAAAATGCAGTCTTGACCACGGATGCCTCCCAGATGGGGGTGGGCATTATCTGGGAATGACAGTCCAAGGTATGTGGCAGAATCACGAGAACCACTTGCACATAAATGTTCTGGAGATAAGAGCGGTGCTATACACGTTGCAAGCACTTCACAGTTGTCTTCCCACTGAAACGATTGCAGTTCAGTCGGACAACATGTCTGTAGTGTGGTACATAAACAAGCAAGGGGGAACAAAATCTTACAAACTTTGTCGAGAGGCTTTAAGAGTATGGAAATGGGCGATGGACACCCAACGCTTTCTGGTAGCAATGCACATCCCAGGGAAGTCCAGTGTGATAGCAGACAAACTCAGTTGAACAATTCTGATGCCTCATGAGTGGTCCCTGAATTCAGAAGTTGCGGAACAGATTTTTCACAAATGGGGCTAGCCTTGCTGCAACCTATTTGCGACGTACATGAGCACCAAATGCAGCAGCTACTTTGCCCTAATTCCCCATCTGGGGATGTCACCCAGGGATGCTCTGGTCCACAATTGGCCTCTGGGACTCCTTTATGCTTTTCCATCCTTTCCTCTCATACCAAAAGTGATTCAGAAAACAAAACTGTTGGAGTACCCTGATCCTCAATGCTCCTTACTGGCCTTGCCAAGTCTGGTTCCCCTTCCTGTGGCCCTATCTCTTGGAGGAACCATGGATTCTGGAACCAACCCCAGACCTCCTGATTCATCAGTCAGGGCAGTTCCATCTTACTATCCAAACCCTGAAATTGACAGCATGGCTGCTCCAGTTCCACAAATAGCCAGGTGTGTTTCCATTTCCCCCACAGTCAGACACATTTTGAATTCTGCACACAAACCTTCCACCAGGAAATTATATTCCAGTAAATGGAAAAGGTTCTCCATTTGGGCAGCAAACCAAGGCATAGATTCCCACTCAGCTCCTATAGAGTCTATCCTGTCCTTCCTGGCATCCATTTTTTCATTAAGGAGCTGCAGCTGCTACTATTAGAGTTCAGTTAGCTGCTATCTCTAATTACCATTTTGGCTACATGGGAAATCCAATCTTATCCCATTCTTTATGCAAAACATTTTTGAAAGGAGGAGTCCTTCTCAGACCTCCAGTCAGGCAACCACCAGAGCCCTGGGACCTAAACCTAGTTCTTACATCTTTAATTTCTCCACCCTTTGAACCGTCTTCTTCATCGGATCTGAAATTCTTGTCTTGGAAGACAGTGTTCTTAGTGGCTATAACATCTGCTAGAAGAGTTTAAGAATTGCAAGCCCTCACCATTCAACCTCCTTACATTGTTGTCCACAAGGATAGAATCTCACTTAGAACTAATCCTTCCTTTCTTCCTAAGGTATGTTCAGAGCATAATCTCAACACAACTATCGAACTACCAGTTTTCATCCCAAATCATACTAATAAATCAAAATACAGACTACACCAGTTGGCTGTCCACAGACTTCTCAGGTTTTACTTGCACAGGACTAAAGAATTCAGAAAATCAGACCAGTTGTTTCCTTTTCAGACAAAAATAAAGGCTTGCCTGTTTCTAAGGTCACTTTGTCTAAATGGCTTTCAGACTGCATTTCATTTGCTTACAAAGCTGCTGGCAAACAATTACCAGCCAAAGTAAAAGGCCATTCAACCAGAGCAGTATCAACTTCATATGCCTTTAGATCAAAGCTCCCAGTTGATACTATTTGTGCAGCAACTACTTGGGCAAGACCTCATACCTTTGTCACTCATTACAAATTGGATTTGGCCTCTTGGGACAGGTCATCCTTTGGATGCACTGTGATGAAGAACTTGAGCCACCCAGGATAAAAGTGTGAGGGACGCTGTTCCATCCAGCAAGAATTACGACGAGATAGGGCTACATAACATTAAGAAGTTATGTACTTAACATAACGTTCCATGTTTGTAGTCCATCTCGTCTACATTCTTGCATCCCACCCTCCTTCCCCCTTCCTGTTTCCTGGAGAGGAACTGGTGGACTATCCATTATGCTGTCTGACCTGGTTGTAGTTGTCTGTCAACCTGGCATGGATAGTAATGCAGAGTGTTCTGTTTGTATGTGCATTCTTATTGAGAGTTTACTGAGTATGATGTACCTGTTTACTTTTTTGCAAACAAGATCTAGGGAATTGCCGTGAGGCACCATGGGATAGGGGTTTTCCTTGAACCAGTAAAAGCTCTCGAGTTTTAGTATAGGCTGAGTCAGTGCTGAGAATTGGCTCCAAACCCATCCAGCAAGAATTACGGTGAGATGGACTACAAACATAGAACATTATGGTAAGTACATAACTTCATTTATAGTTATGTACTTACCATAACTTGGCATCTGTGTTGCCTGTAGTCACCATTTATCACAGTTCCACCCTCCAGCCCCCTTCCTGGAAGATTGGTTGGATTTTGGTGGTCCTGTTTTACTTTAGTACTTTGGTCTGTCTTCTTTCCTTATGCAAACTCAATCTGAGGAGTGGAGGGCAGCAGAGCATTATGAGAGGGGAGAAGCTTGAGCTAAGCTGTGTTTTGTGTATGCCGGCTCGGATCAGATATTGGATCCAAGACCCTAACGTGATGAATGGTGACTACAGATAACACATATGTCAAGTTATGGTAACTACATAAATGTAATTTTATTTACTATTACTTTTTAGAATGTAGCATCTGGAGAAAGGAAACGTATTAAGTTTTCAAAAACATGAAGCTACAGTAGAGTTGATTAGCTGAATGTTAATTATCTGAAATGTCAATTATCCGAACGCAGCCTTCCAAAGTTTCTAGGTAGGAAAAATTATGAAGTCTGAATATGTAAACATTGCATGTATTTGCTTGTATGTGTGTTTTGAGATTGTAGCTTGCTTGTGTGTGAAAAATATTCTTTATTGTCCACTGGAATCACTGAATGGTTCAAAAGTGTATTCCCTGCATGCAGAAAAAACAAGATTTTAGAAGCTTTTTTTTTTATCCGGTTCAATTATACGTTTAATTATCCAGACAGTTTGATTATCTGAACTACCCTACATCCCAGTTAGTTCAGATAATTGACTCTCTACTCTATTGTAGATTTTTCAGTCAACAAACTCATTTGAGATTTATAGATCATTCACTTACATTATCTGTAAGAACTCCTTTCTCAATGTGCTGTAAATCAAACCATCTGAACACAGTCTAAGTCCAAACAGAGGCGTTCTTCTCTTGAGAAAATGCTTGCTTAACTTTTTTGATGCAAAGTCCATTACTGTGTAATAAAAGTTAAGCACTTGTTAAAATGTTCAGAATGATTGCTACCAAGGAGCGGTGATTCACCTCAAGGTTTTTAAGTGGCCATCTTGGAATGTCGTCTGTTCAGCTTGATAGATTCTTGGTTGTATGGAGACCCTTCAGTTTACACTCATTATATTTTAGACACTAGAGTTTTTGGTGTATTGATTATACAGGGTCTCCTGCAAGGCACACTATCTTCTCTGACAAAATGTTCATTCCTGAGTTATGCCTTAATATCTGTCATTGTCTGAAACTAAAGAATTAGAGGGACCCTACTCCCAAATGCTGTTTAGGAATTTAATGCACTCTGTCATTTTGTGAGTATGTAGTAATCTGTTTTATAAACGCTGTCAATTGCCATTAAACTAGTATTCAGATATTTACTTCTTATGTTTCTTAATGTAGTCTCGCTCTGATCTGGGTTTGAATATAAGTTTTCCATCAACTTTCTTATTTGACTTAAAGCTTGAGTTACATCATATTTTTTTGTGCTGCATTTTGGTAATTTTGCTTAGAAACATACAAAATTTGTCTAGTCCGTTATTTAAATAAAATATAGCCTCTTCTGTCAACATTTCCTTTATTCTGTCTTGGGTAATATAAGTGTGTAGCATTAAATTCAAGTTGCACTCTGTAGTTAACTTTTTTTTCTGCCTTAATGGTTGTTTTTATTGTTCTGCTACTTTTCAGGTTTATCTCATACCACAATGGTCCCAGCATCTAGTCCTAATCTTATGAAGAAGTTAGTGTATATACTGTTTTTTTATTTTTTTTAATATTTTCACCAAACATTCGATGTTATGTGATCCTATCTCGCCTACATTCTGAATGATGGGTTCGGAGCCGATCCCTCGGCTCCGACTCGGCACGCTTATGCCAAAGAGCAAAGTCTCTTATTGGCTGAGCTTACTATATCCCAGGATGCACCACTACCAGTCCCCCAGATCTCGTTTGCCGCTTCCCTGCGAAGACGTGGTCTCGAGCTGGCTGGGCTGAGAAGTTTTTATTAACTAACTTTTCTGTCAGTTTTTTGCTAAATTTGCTCACAAAAGCTGTTTTAACGGCTATCGCTAATTTTTGTGTACGATTGGATTGTAAAATTGTTGTGTGTGATTGGGTTGAGTTTGTTTTCGGCCCCCCTCCATCCAGGGCCTTCCCGGACTGTCAACCCTTAATATTTACAGGGTCTCTAGTGTTCTATAGTTGGTTTAGAGTTCCCTGTCCTTTTTTTTCAGGAAGTGTTTGCAGTAAGCTTAGCTTTATCATCAGCAAGAGTTTAGTTGTTTACTTTCCTGTCAAAGTGAGTGTAACATCATGTCTCAAACCCCTAGGCCTTCGGGCTTTAAAAAATGTTCGAAATGTGGGTTTAAAATGTCTATCACAGACGATCATTCGCTCTGTGTATATTGTCTCGGGGCAAAGCACTTGCAGGAGTCGTGCAGTGTATGTCACGCTTTTTCCTCAAGGGTCCTCCAGGAGAGGAAAAATAAATTGATTCTTAAGGGGTTAGTTAAACCTTCCTTTGAAGATGCCTTGGCATCCTCTCCTGCTCCGGCCAAAAAGAAAAGGGCTTCGGTTCCGACCAGTCCGTCGGATCCGACTGCCAAGAAACTTAGGCAGGCCTCTCCTTCGGCTCCAAAGACTTCGGAGCCGAGGTTGGAACGGTCTGCCTCGATGCCACCAGTATCGACTCCTCTGGCTTCGGAGCCGATGGCTGGGGCATCGAGGCGGGTCACCTTCGGCTCCGCTGCTCTCGGAGCCGACAAGGGTCGCCGCCAGACACTTCCTCCTCGGCGCCGAAGTCTACCTCGGCACCGATGGAATCTGCTGTGAGTATTCCTCGGCGCCGATACTCATCGAGTCGCCTCGGAGCCGGTCCCCTAGCCCTTTGGGGCCGATGGAGAGGCCTTCTCGAACCCGTTCTATTTCCTCTCGGTCTTCGAGGATGTCGGATTCTGATATAGACAGGGTGCTACAAAGACTGTTCCAGTCCCCAGTCTTCCAAAAATTTGTTTCGGTTCCGACCCAGCTGGTTTCGGAGCCGATGACCTTGGCCCACCCCATTGCCATTCCTCCTCCGACTGCTTCGGCTCCGTCGGAGCAGGTGCTGTTGGAGCCGGTGGAGATCTCAGGGTCGGCTCCGACCCTTACTCCAACCCGGGCCTTCGGGTCCGAGTTTGGTACGCGGACTTCTTCGGCTGGACCCGGGGTGATGTTTCGGGACCTATGCTTTCGGTTCCAGCCTCCCTCGGTGCCGCTGCGGGACTTCCGTCGGCTATCACGGCTCCGGAGTCCGGACACTCCCAGGATTCTGGGGGTCCGGCTTTCAGGGCCATGAGGAGTGCCTTGGCCAAGTCCTCTTCGGCCATCTCTCCGGTTTTACCAGCACCTTCCCTGGGCGTGGAGACTGGGTCTTTGGCAGTTCCCTGTCCGTAGCCAGCGGAGCCCCGAGGCCTGAGGTTACCCCAGTGGGGTTCCTCCTCCTGAGGGTTCTTCGAGTTGTCTTCAGAGGAACCCCCAAGGAAGAGATCGTGCAAGAGGAAGCACGTGGACTCCCCCGAGTCTATTACATCGGACACTGATATGGATGATGCAGAGGGGTCCCAGTCGCCCTCGGATGATGTCTCATTTGCAGACATCTTAGAGATCCTCAAACAACGAGGTGGCTGGATATCCAAACCCCTCTGCTGACGAGTCAGTGCTCCTCAAGGCCTTTGGGGCTCAGCCCTCCGCCTCCTGGGTGTCTCCGCCTTCGACGAGCTTCTGGATTTAGTTTGTCGAAGGGCGTGGGAACATCCAGATACCGTGGAACCAGTCCCTTCTCGTCCAAATAAATTTTTATCTGCACCCCCCGAGAAGGAGTTCCTTACTAAAGGCGTGGCTGTAGATGCCATGGTGGTGGCATCTGCTACACAACAGGACGTGGCAGAGGCTTCAACGTCCATCCATCCTCCTAATAAGGAGTCTAGGAGTATGGATAGGTACGGGAAGCGCACCCTGACTTCAGCGGCCTTTACCTTAAGGTCTCTGAATTATTTGGCACATTTTACCAGGCTTCAGAGGGATCTGGTCAAGGAGTTGTCAGATTCCCTCTCGGGTAACCTACCTGAGCAGCTAGCCCAGTCGGTTAGCTCTCAGTTGGCTATCCTTACGGCAATTTCTAACTCGTCCATGAGGCTCATTTCCTATGCGGCAAGGGGCGGTAGAGCGGCAGGCACAGGCGTGGCTCTACGTAGACAAGCCTGGCTCCGCTTGTGTCAGTTTGCGGAGCCTTCTAGTCTTCCTTCACGACGCTCCCTTTGATGGGTCCTCATTGTTTGCACCCAAGGTGAAAGACACCCTTACCCGCTGTGAGCAACAGGGAAAAACGTTATCTGCCGTAGGGGCCCGTTATTCCACTCCCTTTCGGCCTTACCCCAAGGCCAAAGGAGGGGAAAATGTGGTTCAAAATCTCGCAAGTGTTTCTCCCAACAGCAGGAAGATTCCCCGTCCAGTGGCAGAGGGAGGGGAAATTTTACAGGGAGACGCCGTCCCTGTGGGGGCAGTGGGCCCCGCAATTCTGGGGTCCGCAAGTCCTTTCGTGGCTCTTCAGCCTCCCACACGCCATGAGGGATTGCCCGGCTGTGCTGCTCGAGCCAGTCGGGTGTCGCTTTGCCAAGCACCTAAAAGCCTGGGAGCCAATCACGCAGGACAGATGGGTGCTTCGGATCATTGCCGGAGGTTACACCATCCCATTCAAATACTCACCCCCACCGGCCCAAGAGAATCCCGGACCCACCACCCAGTCAAAGGGAAATAGCAGCCGCAGAAGCTTTAAAGCTGCTAGAAAAGGAGTCATCCAACCGGTCCCCACAGACCAGATCGGATCAGGAAATTACTCCAGGTTCTTTTAGTGCCAAAAGACAGGGGACCTGAGACCAATATTGGATCTCAGCAGATTGAACCAATCCGTCACGAAATCCAAATTCGAATGGTCACGTTACAATCCATTCTCCGTTGTTGGAGAAGGATGTTTGGATGTGCTCCATAGACCTCAAGGACGCCTATTATCACATACCGATACATCAGGCGTCCAGAAGGTATCTGCGCTTCAGCCTGGGAGTCAGTCATTACCAATTTTGTGCTCTGCCCTTTGGTCTCACCACAGCCCCAGGGTGTTCACCAAGTGTTTGGCAGTAGTGACGGCTCACCTGAGAAGTCTTGGATTCCAAGTGTTTCCCTATCTCGACGACTGGCTCCTGACTGCCACCACCAGGCATCTACTAATGGACAACCTCAAAGCCACCATCTCCTGGGTGTTTCCCTAGGGATTACATTCAATTGGTCAAAGTCTGTCTTGCTGCCCTCTCAACGCATAAAGTTTATAGGAGCAGAGATAGACTCAAGATTGATGCGTCTTTCTTCCTGCCGAAAGGATCCGAACTTTACAGGGCCAAGTTCAAGCTCTGATCTCGAGATCCAAAGCCCCAGCCAGGATGGTCCTACAGGTTTTAGGCTCAATGTCTGCCACGGTTCTTTTAGTTCCTCTAGCAAGATTACACATGAGGATTCTTCAGTGGCTCTTGTCAACTCAATGGTCCTTTCAGGATCTTCCCTCAATCATCACATCTTGATTACGGAAATATGCAAAGGGACCTTCGCTGGTGGCTTCAGACATCCAACTTGGATCAGGGAAAACCCTTTGTTCTCCCTCCAGTGGTTACCCTGACGACAGATGCCTCCCAGATAGGGTGGGGGCATTGTCTGGGCAGGCTAGTTCAGGGCTCCTGGCTTCCGGACTAAGCTCTTCTCCACATCAACGTGTTGGAGATGAGGGCTGTACTTCTATCCCTACAGGCCTTACACAAGTTTCTTCCTCAGGGCATCATCGCCATCCACACAGACAACATGTCGGTGGTTTGGTATCTGAACAAACAAGGAGGGACCAGATCGTATCCCCTTTGCAGAGAGGCCATGAGAGTGTGGGAATGGGCTGTAGCTACCAACCGCTTCTTGGTAGCGACCCACATCCCGGAAAGTCAAATGTATTGGCGGACAAATTAAGCAGGACAATTCTCTCTCCTCACGAATGGTCTCTAAACCGCACAGTAGCAGCCCAGGTTTTCAAGAGATGGGGACGCCGTGCCGCGACCTATTTGCAACTCCACAAAACACCAAGTGCCAAAGGTTCTTCTCCTTGATGCCACATCAGGAAGTACCAGCCATGGATGCTCTAGCACAACCTTGGCCAACAGGGCTACTTTATGCCTTTCCTCCAATTCCACTCCTTCCCAAAGTTATTCAAAAGCTTCTCAACTGGGGTCTTCAATGATTCTGATTGCCCCATACTGGCCTCGTCAGATATGGTTTCCTTACCTGAAAAGCATGCAGTGGACGATCCGTGGACCTTAGACCTGATCCCGGATTTGCTAATCCATCAGTCGGGACATTGGCATCAGTCCCTTCAATCTCTGAAATTGACAGCTTGGCTCCTCCACTTCCAACCTTAGTTAGAAGGCACACACTAGACCCGGAAGTTGTTCACATTTTATCTTCGGCCCACAAACCCACCACTAACAAATTGTACCTCAGTAAGTGGAAGAGGTTTGCTATCTGGGCTCAACTCAAGGGCTTAGACCCTATCACTGCTCCTGTCCCAGAGGTTTTGAAATTCTTAACATCCCTGTTTAATCAGGGATCTTCTGTCTCAACTATTAAAGTCCAACTAGCTGCTATCTCTAAGTTCCATGAATCCACGGATCCTCCTTTGATGAGCAGCAGACTATGCAAAACGTTCATTAAAGGTGCGAGTCTGTTAAGACCACCAGTTTTTCATCCTGCACCTCCGTGGGATCTTGATTTGGTGCTTCGCGCATTAACATCTCCCCCTTTTGAACCGGCTGCTACCTGTGAATTAAAATACCTGTCTTGGAAAACGGCATTCTTAGTGGCTATTACTTCTGCAAGAAGAGTCTCAGAGCTTCAAGCCCTGTCTATTAAACCACCGTACTTGATTTTCCACAAGGATAGAGTATCACTTAGGCCTAATCCATCCTTTGTCCCAAAGGTTTGTTCTAGTTTCTGTCTTCAACAATCTCTAGAACTACCAGTTTTCTTTCCAAAATTCTCTAATGAAGCAGAATACACTCTCCATAAATTGGATGTTCACAGGCAATTACGCTTCTATTTAGACAGGACTCAGCAACTTCGTAAGTCAGACCAGTTGTTTGTGTCCTTCTCTGATAATAAATTGGGCCAAACCATCACAAAAGCTACAATCTCAAAATGGATCAGAGATTGCATAACTCAGGCCTATTCTTCTTCGAATAAACATCTTACATCATCTATCAAAGCTCATTCTACCAGAGCTATGGCTACTTCTATAGCCTTTCATTCCAAGCTCGCTATATCGGAAATTTGTGCTGCGGCTACTTGGTCCAACCCGCACACTTTCATTTCCCACTACAAATTGGATGTGGCATCTAAAGGACGAGCATCATTTGGTTCCACGGTACTCAGGAGTGTTTTCCAGTGAGCCACCCAGGATTCAGGTGCTAGGACGCTGTCCCATCATTCAGAATGTAGGCGAGATAGGATCACATAACATCTTTTAGTTATGTACTCACCATAACTTCAGATGTTTGGGATCCATCTCGCCTACATTCCTGATACCCACCCTCCTTTCCCCTGCCTTGCAGATCAGAAGAGATTGAACGGTTTTGAGTTCAACTGTTTTATCTTGTTTCATCTGACGATGTTATATAAGCAGGGTATGCGTGTGTGCATGTATGCGGACAAACTAGATCTGGGGGACTGGTAGTGGTGCATCCTGGGATATAGTAAGCTCAGCCAATAAGAGACTTCGCTCTTTGGCATAAGCGTGCCGAGTCGGAGCCGAGGGATCGGCTCCGAACCCATCATTCAGAATGTAGGCGAGATGGATCCCAAACATCTGAAGTTATGGTGAGTACATAACTAAAAGTTAAGCAGTAACAAATGGCTAGTCGTCTTAATGGTAGCAGTTCAGTTTTTACCTTTTTCTTTTATTTCTTCATATTTAAGACCCACGTCTCTCATTGTGGGTTAACATTAAAAAGCTGAGGACATGTCAGAGATGTTGTCACCTTATTTCCATACCAGTTTTGTTATTAAGGAAACCAGATAAAGACCCAAGTACTGATTTTGACATCTCTCTCTGTCTTTCTCCAGCTTCTTCCTTAGGCACCCTGCTCAAAGATTAAGGTCAAGATTGCAGTGTTAGCAGAGAAAATGCCATGTACAGATACAATATTGAATTAAAACAAATAATGTAGTACACTAATTGCATACAGTTCATTGTGTTGTGTAGCTAGTCTTTATTAGACATTACCCTGACTTCATCTGTTTCAAGGTATCTGAGCTCAAATATATATATATATATATATATAAGTATATATATGTAAATAGGACCTGCTAGAGAGATAGGCATGTATCCCAAAGACTATCCTGTCTATGGAATAGGCTCCCCATCTATGTGAAGCATAGTTCCTCCCTAACCCAATTCAAGTGCAACTTGGACAGTTGTATGGGAAACTGGAAATTCATCTCTGGTTTGGCAGCTATGTCTCTAATGCAAACAGGTAACCTGTAAATGGTTCATCTCCCAGGCTGATGCTTACACTTATCAAGGGTATCAGAGCTTGTCAAAGATTTGGGATGCATAGCTAGGCTTAAAAAGGCCCTTGTGGTCATTAGCCTAGTAAATACCTATGAACCGGCTGCAGTACTCCCATGATTACCATTGTACATCCTACTGACTATGCCATAAATGTAACAGATTAGTTTTCACTGTTTATTCAACATTAGTGAATAGGAGTTTTGCAACAGGCAGTGGAAATGCAACTAGAAAAAAAGCTTTGCCATAGCTAATTTGCAGTGATAGGAACAAATGTAGCATCGAACTGACTCCCTTAGCTGCAGAAATAGTATCCATCTCATTTTGTGAGATCCCTGTGTGTTTCCAGGTAAGCTGAGAGACAAAAACCCTCCCAACAGCTCTTGTGGCCTCCTCCCAGTTGATGTATCACCTTCAGTGAGAAGAGCCCAGAATTCGTCCTTTCAAGAAATACAAACCACCTCAGTCAACTCCTGTCATCATGGGAGAGTGTTTTGTATTGTTGTGCCTCCCAGATTGCCAAACTTATCACTGAGGAATGTGAGCCAATCTCTTCTTCAGAGGAACTTGTTTTTTTGATCTCATACTTTAGGTCACTATCCAAAGTTCTTAGACTGGTAAGTTGAGATGTTTGTCATTTGCTTCAGCACTAACTTTACCACCACAGTGTAGTGCAACAACAGCAATGCTATTGGTACTGATCCAGTTCACTGATCAGCTTCCTAATCCTGCCTGCCCTCAGTCATGAATGAGATCCCAAGATCCTGAAAAATCCTTCACCTGAGGTAGCTGCTCATCCCCACCATCTGTAGAGAGCAATCCACTCTTTCCAAGCAAGGATCATGGCTTATATGGAGGTGTTTGTTTTCCTTCCATCCTTTTCAGACTGTGTAGTGAATTTCTCCGGTGCACAATGGCGAGCATGGACAGTATCTTCAAACAACAAAGATGAAACCCACTTATCCCCATACTGGGTACTGTCCTGACATGATAGGCTGCATCCATGAAAATCAAAAACAGGAGTGAAGGCAGCACACAGCATTGGTAGAATCATGTACCTAGCTTAAATGTAGTTGATGTGCAGCTGAGAATATGGAAAGAACTCTTATTCCTGAAATACATGGATTGAGCGACATGTAGCAGAAAGCTTGGAACCTCATCTTGCTGCAGCACTTTCCTCAAGGCTTTGTGGGTGTATGGCCATATGCCTTCTTCAAAATCAGAAAACACATGTAGTTAGTGCTGATGAGCTTCCATGACATTTGCAGTAGTTATGCAAGCCCTTATACATGTATGACGCAGTAATGAATGACCTGCAACCAGATTAGATGGTGCGTATATGGCTTGCCATGTCTGTATTTTCTTTGGTAAGGTTCTGAGATAGGAGCTTGTTTTAAATTTATGCTCTGTTAATCCCGAAGTAGTAGAGATGTCAGAATTAAAAGCTTTAATAGAAAGGCTCACCCAGACTCTGCTACACTTTGCTGTGAAGGAAAAGTTAGTTTGCTTTTTATTTGTGGTATTTTGTATTACTTTATTGCCTTTTTATATTTTGAATACAGCGATTTGTTTTCTTTACTTTGTGTTTTACTTGTATTCTGCTTTTAACTGCATATTAAATCTTCAAAAGAGGACCACATCTCTGTCTCGTTGAGTTGGGCAGAAATTAGAACTGATCAATTAAGGAGTCATACATAAGATAGAAGAGGTCACTTAAGGTTAATCATTTGTGAAATGACGGGGTGGAGCTAGGAACTAAACCTTCTATTTAAGGGGTAAAAAAAAAACATTTCAGAGCTTTACTAGAAAGGTTCACCCAGACTCTGCTACACTTTGCTGTGAAGGAAAGGTTAGTTTGCTTTTTATTTGTTGTATTTTGTATTTCTTTATTGCCTTTTTATATTTTGAATACTGTGATGTGTTTCCTTTACCGTGTGTTTTACTTGTATTCTGCCTTTAAATGCATATTAAAACTTGAAAAAAAGAGACAACAGCTCTGTCTCATGTGAGTCGGGCAGAAATTTTTCCCCACCCGCTTATTGTCGTGTTCTTAAATACCACTGTCTTTCTCGTTGCCTGCCTCTTATGTTAATTTGACCATATATCTCATTTCCTCTCTGCTTTCACTGGCTTGTGTGAGTAAGCACAAAATTATCATTTTGTGAAATCATTCCCCTTCAACTATTTAAATTTATTGGTCATTCTACTGTATTCCATAGTACCAGAATACAAAAGTGACCACCCCCTTTCAATCTATCTTGCTGTTTTAAAAATAGTGACTCCACTAAAACTTAACTTTTTAGACCGGTAAAACTGAAGTTACATTCTTTCACATCTAACTTATGTAGTGCACACTGCAGTGTTTAGGACAAAACCATTTTTTTTTCATCTTACCTTTAAGCATCCCTGTGACTAGCACTTGCTCTAATACCTGCTGGAAAGCACTAGGAAGCCTTAAACTGATACAAGCACTCAACTCTCACTCGTTAATAAGGAGAAGTTAACCGTAGGCACTAAACAGCCTATAATTGCAAAGTACCTTGCTAAGGCAAGGGAAAACAGCTCCTGTACTTTACAAAAAAAAGCACCAAACCGGGCATGTCCAAGGGTCAGCTTCCGGTGATTTTTCTTGTCCACCTGGCGAATCTGGGCATACTGGGGCAATGCAGCAATTGCCTCATGTACACAGACAACCCTCTCCTCCTACCACCCAACACTACAACCTGTGAGAGATGCACTTACATAGCCAAACTGGAAGCAAAGCTCTCTCCACCCAAAATTGTGCTAGACAGTCAAGAGGAAAAGGTTAACACCCGCACTACACTTCAAGCAACACATAGCCCTTCTAAACCCACACCACCAACACCCACACATAGCAACATTAAATCCACATATGCGGAGGCCCTTAATTGTAACCTGCCCAAGCAACAAGAACCTCCGAAACTGAATCTCAAACAAATACCAATCACAACCAAAGTGTGTCATAGCTCACAACACCAGAGTGCTACGCAGCAACAGCCCCTAAGGCAAGACAATGAACCTAACATAGGTACGAACCTAACATAGGTGACTCTATAGTTAGGCACACTGATGTCCCACTCACCAGGTTGAACAAGGAGAAAATTACAGTCAGCTGCCTGTCGGGTGCCAGGATCTGCCACATAAAGCATGCACTCAAGTCACTCCACAACAAGTACAAATATGACTCGCCATTGTCCATGTTGGAGTTAATGACTTGAGACGTACATCCCTGGACTACATGAAAAGAGACATGGAAGAGCTCTCTGATCATGTGGCCCAGGCAGGTATGACCGTAGCCCTAAGTAGCATCCTGCCTTTGCCCAGAATGGTACCACAATATAAGGACAAAATGATTGACTTTAACAATTGGCTAAGCTTCTGGTGTCATTCAAATGGGATCCAGTGTCTGTCTGCCTGGGATGACATGATCGACAGACCACGAGGCTTTGCCAGAGATGGTCTGCACCTGTCACCCCTGGGATTCAGGTTATTGGCTAAGACTCTTGCCACCCCTATAGTGCCTTTTTTAGGCAGAGTTCAAAGGACAAAACCACCACTGTAATGGGTACAAGCATGCAAATTCTGAAGGTAATGCTACTCATTGTTAGAAGTCTAAACCTCAAATTGCACTCTCTCGAGACACTCCTAAAAATGGAGAACATCGATATCTGTGCAGTAACTGAGACCTGGTTCAAGGCTCTAGAGAGCACCCCTGCAATACCAGGCTACAACTCTTACCACACTTCGGCCACCAAACCAAGACCGAAGCACTAAAGGTTGAGGAGTGTCCATATTCACCAAAGATATTCACACCACCAGGCTAGTTGCCCAACATAATGCGTCTGAAATTCTCCAGGTGCAACTAACACTAGGCAAGACTGCAATCCAAATTGTAGCTTGCTACAGATCCCCCACCATGCCCCAAGTTTCTCACTACAACTTTCTGAACATACTGGAAAATAGTAAGATACAACCAAACACCCTAATACTGGGTGATTTCAACTACCCTGCCATTAACTGGGAAAACTACTTGTGTACCAACACCTTTGCCCAACGGTTCTTGGAATTCATAAATTCCAATGCCCTGGATCAAATAATCCATAGTCCCATCAGGGGCTCCAGTATCCTAGACCCGGTCATTACCAACATGGGAAATCGATGCTCCACACCTATGGTCACCCCCTCGTTGGTCAGGTCTGACCATTGGCTAATCACCCTTAACATCCACATCCCACTCCCACCCCCCAGTAAGGAAACCGCCATAAAAAACTTCTCCAAAGCCAGCTTCATGCTACTCAAGTCAGAAGTGAGTAACTTCATGACACCCATGCAGACGGGAACTGAAAGTTCGACTGCTGAATCCTACACCAAGGCACTGTACAAGCACATCCACTCATGCATGAATCCTGCCATCCCAAATAGAACCAAGATGCTCTCCTCCAAAAAAAGGAAGCCGATCTGGTAGTCCCATGCCATAAACAAACTTTACAACAAAAGGAAGAAACTGTTGCAGAAATGAGGAAAATCCCAGGATGCAAAAAACTCCCTTACCAGCCTCCGCAAGAAGCTGAGATCCCTCATAAAATCTTCCAAAGCTAGTTATGAAAATAAAATTGCCAAAGATTCCAAAGACAACCACAAGGCATTCTATAACTATGTCAAGAATCTAAATGACAATGCTCAGGTCTGCTCTGAGCTACAACAGAATGGCATTAAATATACTGATCTCAAGGATATTGCCAGTATCCTGGCAGATCAATTCATTGCCAACTTCACCCCCTAAATGGCCCATCTCAATACCGGAAGATTGCCAAATTCCGGTAATAACAGCCACACACGTTAAAAACACACTCTCCAAAGCTACAAATACAGCATCCATGGGACCAAATGACATCCCGGGCTGTGTACTACATGAACTACAAAATGAACTGGCACATCACCTAAGTGTCATGTTTAATCATAGCCTCATCTCGGGCTTTGTGCCCACTTAGTGGTGCACAGCTACAGTTATCCCACTCCACAAGGGGGAATCCACCTTGGATCCTGGGAACTACCGCCCCATCAGTCTGACCTGCAAGGCCATGGAACGTGTTATCATGGAACTTATAAACAAAGACATTGGCAACCTTCAGACACTGGACCCTACCCTGATTGGGTTTGTGAAGGGCCGATCTTGTTTCCTGAACCTGATTGACTTCTTTGAATCAGGTCTCCAGAGCAATGGACGAGGGTAAGGTGGTTCACACAGACTATTTGAACCTTGCCAAGGCCTTTGACATCATCCCCCACTCTGGAATCATAGATAGTCTTACTAAGTTGGGCATTAATCCCTATGTCACTCAATGGGTTGCAAACTGGCTTACTGACAGAACCAACACTGTAAAAGTAGCCGACTCCAAATCCAGCTCCAGACAAGTGACAAGTGGAGTACCTCAGGGTTCAGTCCTGGGACCACTCTTGTTTGGCATCTACTTCTCTGAAGTACAGGCCAGCACTAAGGGGCTCTGGCTAACAAAGTTCGCAGATGACTGCAAACTGGGAGCCATTATTGAATCCCAAATGATGTGGATACTCTACAAAAGGACCTTACAGATACAGATGCTTGGTGCCAGAGCCATGGGCTCAAGCTCAATGCCAAGAAATGTATAGATCTGAAGTAGGAACTTCATTTGTCAGCAACCTGTGGGATACGGATCCGATCTCGGATCCGAGCCGGCAACTTCTGTCATAGCATAGATCCGAGCTCCTAGCTCCTCCCCTTACCCATAATCCCCTGCCTACCCTAACTGACCCCAGATCTAGTTTGCCGCTGTTCAAGTAACAGCTAGGTTCAGAGCACTTAGCGTTTTTGTGAGAAAAAAAAAAAGGGTTTTATTTCTTCTTTCTGAGTGACTGATTGTGTGTGTGTGGTAGGTTTACCCTTTACACTAATGTTTTTATTTTAGCTTTCAGCTTAAATTTAATTTAATTTAAAATATTTCTCCCTCCCCCGCTGGTCGTAGCGTGTGTGTGTATGTGACTGAGTGTTAGGGGCCTAGTGAGTGTGCTTTACTACAGTAAAGTCGGAGGCCCCTAAAGCCATTTTTTCGAAATGCACCGAGTGTGGTCACAAGCTTTCACCGGCTGATGGCCACACTTGGTGCGTTAGGTGCCTTGGGGTTGAACACCTCTCTTCGGGTTGCACGATTTGCACGGCGTTCAACCCCAGGGCACTCAAGGATCGAAGGTCGAAGCTAGTTCTGGCGGGCCTTCTACCCCCAGACTCTACTTCGGTGCCCGCTACCCCCCGGTAGCGGTCACTCCTGCCTCACTTCCTCCGACTGGGACTCAACCTCCCGCTACGGCTCCGGAGGATAGGGAGGCCAGGAAAGAGAAGCGGCGGGAGAAGCACCTTAAGCGGCGGGCTGAGGACTCCTCATCGGCCCCGCCCGCCAAGAGGGCTTCTCCGTCCAAGTCTTCTCGATCTCCTCCTCCTTGGACCCGATCCCCTTGTTTCTCCCTGGGACCCGAGGAGGAGGTGATCCGGTCCCCGTCGAGGTAACACTCCAGGTTTGCCTCGGTGGCCTCTTCGAGGTCCACTTTTAGCATGCCTGATGCGGACATGGACCGGATGAGGAGATTCATCCAGGCCCAGATGCAGATGGGAATGCTCTTGCCTCCCCCCCCTCCGGGGGGGAGCTCGACCCCTTTTTTTGCTCCTATAGCTCCTTCTCCGACCCGCATTCCGGGTTCGGAGCGCTCGGAGCCGAGCCACGTTGGATCTGGGGGTAGGTCGGAGCCGACCTCTCGGAGCCGTGGGCTGAGCTTCGGATCCGAGGGATTCGGTGTGCTTTCGGCTCCGTCACGGTCGGAGCACACTGGTCCTTCGGATCCGACGTTCTCGGTGCCGGGTCCGATCCCCGCTTCGGATCCGAGTGGGAGTCAGATCTCGGATCCGTCAGAGAGCGGCTCCCCCTCGGCTTTCGCTGCGGTGGAGAGGGCACTGTCGAGTGCTTCCAGGCCTCCGGTCCTGGCTTCGGCTCCCTCCCGCACTCCTCCTGATCTGGTCCTGGCTCCCCTCATCCGGCCCTCGTGGCAGCCTGCCTCAGCGCCTTTAGGAGTTCCAGTGGAACAGGATACAGCCCGTGAGGACTCCTCGGTCAGCCCCCCCGAGGAGATTCCTCACAAGGCAAAGTGCAAAAGGAGGCACATGGACTCCCCTGAGAGTCTCACCGAAGATACGGACTTGGATGAAGGGGAAGGCTCTCCTAGGTCACCCCCCGAGGATGTCTCCTTTGGAGACATCATGGAAATGCTCAAAATCAGGGGTGGCTGGTCTGCCCCCAAGGCTTCCTCTGACGAGTCTGTATTCCTTGAGGCGTTTGAGGCAGGACCATCTACCTCTTGGGTGTACCCTCCACCCGACCCCTTGGTGCATCTCATATCCTCTAGGGCTTGGAAGGAACCGGACACCATAGAGCCTATCCCCAAGCGTCCAGACAAAATTTTGAGCCCCCTTGCAGAGAGATCACATTGGAGCAGAGGTCCCCCTGTGGATGCCATGTTGGTGGCTGCAGCCACCAAGAAAGAGTTGGCTCAGGAGAGCCCCACGGTTCATCCTCCGAGCAAGGAGTCTCGCGCGATGGACCGTCTTGGGAAGCAGGCCTTCAGTTCAGCGACCTTCTCTATGAGGGCCTTGAACTACATGGCACACGTTATTCGGATGCAGCGGGATCTAATTAAGGAATACGCTGCTTCCCCCCCAGGGTCCATGTCGGAGGGAGACAAGGATCTGTACTCCTCCCGAATGGCCACCCTCCCGAATGGCCACCCTCCGCTCTATCTCTAACACCTCTATGCAGCTGTTGTCTCATGCTACGGAGGGAGCCGCTAGAGCAGGTGGAGTCGGGCTTGTCATGAGGAGACAGGTCTGGCTCTGTCACTGTGACTTCTCGGAACCCTTTAAGGCGTCATTCGCGAATGCCCCTTTTGATGGTTCTGCACTGTTCAGCAAAACCGTTCGTGACACTCTTGTCCAGAGTGAGAAAGACGGGAAGACCTTGTCTGCCGTCGGAGTCCGCTTCTCTGCACCCCAGAGGTCCTTTTCCAAGAACCAAAAGGGTCGGAAGAAGATGTGGTTCTGAAAATCGCATCAGTCCCATTCTGCTCAGGACAACCAGTCCTCTCGTGGCAGAGGAGGACAGGGAGGACGCTGCCCCAGAGGCGGAGGGGGTCCTAGGAATTTTGGGTCCAGCGATCCGTTCTCTGAGAGGCCCACGCAGAACCCCTGAGGGGTTTCCCGACTGCTCCACTCTGGAGGCAGTCGGGGGGCGTTTTTCGAGGCACTTGGCAAAATGGGAGTTCCATAACAACGGATCGCTGGGTGCTTCGTATTATATCCAGAGGTTACCAAATTCCCTTCATAGTAAACCCCAGAATCAGAAGCCTTCCCGAAGTTCCACCCAGTCAGAGGAAGGCGACTGCTGCAGAAATTCAGCAGCTTCTACAAAAAAGAGCCATCCAGCCCGTCCCCCCAGATCAATTCGGATCAGGGTTTTACTCCAGGTTCTTTCTGGTGCCAAAAAAGACGGGGGACTTGAGGTCCATCCTCGACCTCTCTCTCCTAAACTTGGCGGTACCCAAAGAAAAGTTCCGAATGGTCACGTTGCAATCCGTCCTCCCCTTATTGCGGGAGGACGACTGGATGTGCTCTATAGACCTCAAGGATGCGTACTATCACATTCTAGTGGACAGGCGTTCAAGGAGGTTTCTCTGCTTCCGGCTGGGAGCCAGTCACTTTCAATGCAGGGTCCTCCCCTTCGGTCTCACCTCAGCCCCCAGGATGTTCACCAAGGTCCTAGCGGTAATAGCGGCCCACCTGAGACTCCAGGGAATTCAAGTCTTTCCATACCTGGATGACTGGCTCCTCACAGCCCCAACAAGGCATCTACTTTGTTCATGCAGGGACTATTTTCTCAGTCTGGCTCCACTATTAGGATTAACCATCAACATGACCAAATCCTCTCTCATCCCTACACAGATGCTGGATTTTATAGGGGCGAGACTGGATTCCAGACAGATGCCTGCGTTCTTGACTCCAGATCGGCTTCGGAACCTGATGTTGCACATGCAGGCCATTCTTCAGCTGCAAACTCTTTCGGCGGAATTGATCCTGAGGGCCCTAGGATCTATGGCAGCTGCAATCCCTCTGCTGCCATTGGCCAGGTTGAACATGAGGGTTCTGCAGTGGACCCTCCAGGTACAATGGTCCCTGTCTTGCAACCCCCTGTCTCAGCCCATTTCCTTAAGCAAGGTTTGCAGAAAATCGCTCCTGTGGTGGCTCCAGTCTCCCAACCTCCACACGGGACGTCCCTTCTCACTACCTCCGCCAGTCGACACAGTGATCACGGACGCTTCTCACCTGGGGTGGGGGGGCATTTTTCAGGCAGGACAGTCCAAGGCACATGGAACGACGTTAGAGACCTCTTTGCATATCAACGTCCTAGAGATGAGGGCGGTGCTTTTGACGTTGCAGGCATTACACAACTCTCTTCCGGTAGGGACAATTGTGGTACAGATAGACAACATGTCGGTAGTCTGGTACATCAACAAACAGGGGGGAACCAGGTCTTACCCCCTTTGCCGCGAGGCCATGAGAGTGTGGGAATGGGCGATTTCCACCAACCGCTTTCTCACAGCAACGCACATTCCGGGATGGTCCAACATTCTAGCGGACAGGCTCAGTCGTACTATCCTGACTCCTTACGAGTGGACTCTCAACCACCGAGTTGCAGAGCAAGTATTTGCCTGATGGGGGCAACCTTGTTGCGATCTTTTTGCCTCTCCTTCAAACACCAAATGCAACGATTACTTCGCTCTGATCCCCCCTCCGGGGGAGTCCCCGAGAGACTGTCTAGTTCATGCTTTGCCTCCTCTTCCCCTGATGTTGAAATTATTACAGAAAGCCAGGCAGCTGGGGAGAAAAATGATCCTCATTGCCCCATTCTGGCTTCGTCAGACGTGGTTCCCTTACCTATGGTCTCACCTAGTGTATCCACCATGGATTCTAGATCCCATTCCGGATCTCATCTCTCATCCTCTCGGTCTTCCGACTCCGAACCTGGTCAACCTCAAGCTGACGGCTTGGTTGCTCCAGTTCCACTCCTCATAAGGACTCCCGGGATCTCATCACCGGTCAAAGCCATTCTTGTAGCAGCTCAAAAGCATTCCACCAAGAAGGTTTCCCGGAGTAAGTGGAAACGCTTCACCATTTGGGCAGAACACCGTCATTTAGACCCTTTTACAGCCCCAATATCGTCGGTTCTAGATTTTCTAACCTCTCCCTTTCACCAGGGGGCTAGTTTTTCCACAGTCAAGGTACAACTGGCAGGAATCTCATACTACCATGTGGGGCAAGAGTCTGGCCCTCTTATCACTTCCAAACTGTGTAAGACCTTCCTCAAGGGTACCTTCCTCCTTAGGCCCCCAGTTAAAGAGGTGGTACCTCCATGGGATTTATCCTTAGTCTTGCAGGCCTTGACTGGTCCCCCATTCGAACCAGCGGCCACGGTTGATCTCAAATTTCTCTCTTGGAAGACAGCTTTTTTGATGGCCATAACTTCAGCCAAAAGAGTATCGGAATTGCAAGCTCTTTGTGTCAAACCACCATATCTGGTTTTTCACCCGGATAGGGTTTACCTCAGAATCAATCCGTCCTTTCTACCTAAGGTATCTTCAGAAGCGAACATCAATCAATCCATCAATCTCCCAGTGTTTTTCCCCAACTTTCATAACAAAGGAGAATATAAGCTACATTCACACAGACAACTACATTTTTATATCCATAGAACTGCTGATCATAGGCAATCCGATCAGTTGTTTATCTCCTTTGCCAAAAGTAATTTCGGAAAGTCAGTTTCTAAAGTTTCTCTCTCTCTCTCGATGGATCTCGAGTTGTATTCTTTTAGCATATCAGAGCTCGGGGAGGCCTGCAGCTCAAGGAGTCCATGCTCATTCTACTAGGGCCGTTGCCACTTCTGCGGCCTTTCAAGCTAGGGTTCTACTGGATGACATTTGTTCCGCAGCCACTTGGGCTTCATCTCACACCTTTATCAGCCACTACAAAATAGATGTTGTTTCCCGAGGTAGGGCGTCCTTTGGCTCTGCGGTGCTCCGGAATATCCTTCCATGAAGGCCACCCAAGATTTAGGTAGCTGGGGACTCTGTCCCACAGGTTGCTGACAAATGAAGTTCCTACTTCAGATTAAGAAGTTATGTACTCACCATAATGTTCCATCTGAGTAGGTATCTTCATTTTTCTGCAACCATCCCCCCCTCCTTCCCCCTGACCGATATGATCGTTCTTGTGTTATTAGCATATGTTCCCATTGGGACAATTTTTATCTGCTGTGCTATGGGGCAAACTTGATCTGAGGTCAGTTAGGGTAGGCAGGGGATTATGGGTAAGGGGAGGAGCTAGGAGCTCGGATCTATGCTATGATAGAAGTTGCCGGCTCGGATCCGTATCTCACAGGTTGCAGACAAATGAAGATACCTACTCAGATGGAACGTTATGGTGAGTACATAACTTCTTCTTATCCCCTATGGGAAAAAACATCTACCCATGAATTATCACATAGGTGGCAGTACACTAAACACCAAAAGTGTGATAAGAGACTTAGGGGGACACAGGTGGACAGTGGTCTCACCTTCAATAACCACATCGCCACAACAGTCAGGAAATCCTTCTATGTGGCACACCTCATCACTAAGGGCTTTTCATCCAGAAAAAAGGAGGTCATTGTCCCACTGTACTCATCCCTCATTGGACCCATTATAGAATACAACACCCCATTTGGTATGTACCTCACAAGACATCTGTAACAACTGGAAAGGCCACAGAAATACCTCACTAAAACAATCACAGGCCTAAAGCTGATGCCCTAAGCTGACCGCCTTAAAAAACTCCAGCTGTACTGTGTCGCATATAGTCTACTCAGAGGCGATCTCTGCTTAACATACAAGGCCATGTCAAACCCAGAGCTGCTGGACATGCTACATGTAAAGAAATCCCAATCCCTCAGAGCCACACACTCCAGGGATCTAAACCTTGTCATCACAATAAACAAAACATGCTGGAGGGATAGGTTCCTGACCCAGAGACTCCCCAGACTCTGGAATAGACTGCCCAAGCATGTCAAGCAGAGCGCCTCTTTGGCCGTCTTCAAAAGGAACCTTGATTATTGGATGGGAGAAAGTAAATTCACCCCAGGGATCACGTCAGTTGCCCTGCTAGACAGGAGTCCAGGGAAGTAAATAGTGTGGGAAGAAATAGCCAGGGAATTCTTATGGCTAGGCTTGTATAGGCCCTAGGGCCGATAACCTAGTACCAACCTATGAACCAGTATAAAGCTCACCCATGATTGTGAATAATGTTTAGCAGGAAGTGTGTGGTTTGGATAGTGAAATGAATTTGCAGTTTAGACTTTGGTATAGAATTAGAGCACAACTAGAAGAATTTCCAGGTAAGTTAGAAGATTTAACTACACCTAGAGTTAAGTTGACATTGTGTGTTGTTTTTCTATTTATAACAGATTGGACAATGGGAGACTACTGCCAGTTGTGCCAACCAGGAAGTTATGGCAATGCTACACAGAAGGGTGGATGCCGACAGTGTGCCTGCAATGGTCATGGGATGCCATCCATGGGATATTGTGATGTTGCTACAGGAGTCTGCTACTGCACAGATAATACTGAGGGGGAACATTGTGAAAGATGTGTTTCAGGGTTCTATGGAGACCCAAGGTACTGTGATGCTAAACTTAATGAATTGTCTA
Source organism: Protopterus annectens (assembly GCF_019279795.1). NCBI lineage: Eukaryota > Metazoa > Chordata > Ceratodontiformes > Protopteridae > Protopterus > Protopterus annectens. Next base: position 1,266,165,451 of record NC_056741.1, on the reverse strand, counting down.
TATTTTTGGGAAAGACAGTTGCACAAAATATTCTCTTCTGTATTGCATTGCAAAGCTGTTACATTTAGTGCAGGTAAACTTGATTTATATGGACCTTTGCTCTTTGAATCTTCTGATTTCTTTTATTTGTTTATTCTTTCCAAGTAAACTGAATTTGCATTGCTGTTTGGGCGTTGGTGTGCTACTTGATAATTAATGTGCTATAAAAGAGGTGCATGTGAAAGCTAGGTTTGTTTTGCATACCTTATATGGAATATAGATGTTTGACTGTAGAGCCATAACTAAGGAAGGATGAAGGAGGCGGCTATCCTGGTCTCAAGCTGTTAGGGGCATGATCGATAGTTGCTGATGGGCATAAATAGTATTGGCATTCATTGAAGAAGATGTGAGTGATATTCTGACTTCTCAAATGAATATGTCTAGTAGTTGTAGCAAGGAGACTGCTAAAGCTCTTTTCTTTGCTCGATTTCAAACATAGTTCCATGAGTTCATGTTTTGGTCCTCAGCTTCAGGGAAGACTTTTGAATTTATTTTAATTTAATTTAATGTATTTATTTAATTGCTCTTTTTTGTTCCTCAACTTCTTGTTAAGGATCACTACTTCTAGGGACTTATTCCACTCCCCAAATCTGCCACTTTGAATAATGACAAATCTGACAAACGTAAATACATGGAGAGAGAGAGAAAAAAAACGGAACCAAAAAAACCCAGTAAACTTGAAGAGCCACAGCTTTGCATGAAAGCATAATAGAAAGGGGCATTGCATCCACCGGCTGTATCAACTTTGGTGTGTTCATCTTTTCCCCCAAGCACAACTCATTTTGAGCAGATGGTGATCCAGGACAAGTAGCCTAAGAAGCATTACAAGGGGAGACGGATCCAAGGGTCATGGACAGAGACTGTGGCCATTTCAAATGAGGGCAGTTCTCCTGGCATTGTGGGGACTCCAGAACTTGCTTCTTCCAGGAAAGATACCCAAATAGTCAGACAACATGTGAGTAATATGGCACGGACTAACTAAATCTTACCTTCTTTGAACACAAGCCCTGTAGGTATGGCAATGGGCAAAGGCTTTGCACCACATTCTGATTGTTACTCACATCCAAGAGAAAGTCATTTGCCATGCTTATAGTTTCAGTGGATCAGTTATGTTGCCTCATGAGTTCCCTCTTAATCCAGTAGTAGCAGAACTAATTTGCTGCTGCTGCTTTTGGGGCCAGTCTTGTAATTTCTTGCTTTCTCATCCAACATGAAATGCAACACTACTTTGCCCTGATAATTTCCAAGGGGCAGAAATTATCTGGTCTTTCTGTGGCCCCCAAACTCCTGTATGCTTTTCCTACATTTCCATTAATCACCAGATTCTCACAAAGTGTGCTTGGCTTTTAGATTCCCAGGTGGGTATTCTTTCTTACACACTGGGACATCCTTACCCAGCCTTCCACACGCTTCAAATTAATGGAATGTTTTTTTCCAGTCCCATTATTGGCAAAAGATCATATCCTAGGTCACAGCTTGGATTCTTTCAGCATCTCAAAGGTAAGTTATCCACAAAATCTACAGAAGTACATGGAAACATTTCTCTGTATGTGCTTATCACCAAGGGTTAGGCCCCTCCTCTACCCCCAGTCCAGCTGCACTACAGTTCCTGTCTAATCTTATTAATGCTGACTTGAGTTACTCCAGTATTAAAGTGCAGTTGGTATCCATTTCCACTTTCCATGATGGATTTTTAATTAACATTTCTAGCAAACCAGTAACTGTGCAAGGGCTTAAAAAGGAGCTTTCCTTTTATGCCCACCTATCAAAGACCCTACCACTCTTTGGAATCTAAACTTTGTTCCGGAGTCATGAACCAGAACTCCTTTGAGCCAGCATCTTCAGTAGACTTTAAATTCCTTTCAAGAAGTACCTTGCTTTTAGGGGCTATCACTTGAGGATTGGAATTAAAAAGTCTGCTTCTACTCCTCTGTATTTGGTTTTCCACAGGGATGGTGCAGAGGTTAAGGCTGAGAACTGTAGTTCCTGCAGTACAAGATTTGATTCCTTCATCCCTTATTTGCCTACTTTGTGACTTTGAGTAAGTCACTTAACCAGGCGTGATTCCTTAAAAGGGACTGTGTCCAGCTGGCCTACATAGATTACAAGAGTATTGCAGATATATTAGTAGAATAGAAAGCAAACTATAAATAACATTTTTCACACAGTATACATATGTTTTGCTTTTAACAATTGTCATTTACTGTAATAGGTTCATAGGGTTGGTACTAGGCTATCGGCCATAGGGCCTATACAAGCATAGCCATAACAATTCCCTGGATATTTACTTCCCTGGACCCCTGTCTAGCAGGGTGACTGGCGTGATCCCCGAGATGAATTTTCTATCTCCCATCCAATCGTTAAGGTTCCTTTTGAAGAGGGCCAAGGAGGCGCTCTGCTTGACATGAATGGGGAGTCTATTCCAGAGTATGGGGAGTCTCTGGGTCAAGAACTTATCCCTCCAGCATGTTTTGTTCATTGTGATGACAAGGTTTAGATCCCTGGAGTGTGTGGCTCTGAGGGATTGGGATTTCTTTAAGTGGAGCATGTCCAGCAGCTCAGGGTTTGACATGGCCTTGTATGTTATGCAGAGATCGCCTCTGAGTAGACGATATGCAACAGAATATAGCTGGAGTTTTTTTTAGACGGTCAGCATAGGGCATCTGCTTTAGGCCTGTAATTCTTTTAGGGAGGTATTTCTGCAGCCTTTCCAGCTGTTGCAGATGTCTTGTGAGGTACATACCAAATGGGGCGTTGTACTCTATAATGGGTCTAATGAGGGATGAGTACAGTGGGACAATGACCTCCTTTTTTCTGGATAAAAAGCCATTAGTGATGAGGTGTGCCACATAGAAGGATTTCCTGTCTGTTGCGGCGATGTGGTTATCGAAGGTGAGACCACTGTCCACCTGTGTCCCTAAGTCTTTCATCACACTTTGGGTGTTTAGTGTACTGCCACCTATGTGGTAATTCATGGATACATGTTTTTTCCCAAAGGGGATAACTATACATTTCTTGGCATTAAGCTTGAGCCCATAAGGCCCTTTTGTAGAATATCCACATCATTTGGGGATTTAGTAATGGCTCTCAGTTTGTAGTCATCTGCTAACTTTGTTAGCCAGAGTCCTTAGTGTTGGCCTGTACTTCAGAGAAGTAGATGCCAAACAAGAGCTATCCCAGGACTGAACCCTGAGGTACTCCACTTGTCTGGAACTGCATTTGGACTCGGCTACTTTTACAGTCTGGGTTCTGTCAGTAAGCCAGTTGGCAACCCATCGAGTGACGTAGGGATTTATGCCCAGCTTAGTAAGTTTATCTATGATTCCAGAGTGGGGGATGGTGTCGAAGGCCTTGGCGAGGTCCAGATAGCCTGTGTGGATCACCTTACCCTCATCCACAGTTCTGGAGACTGATTTGAAGAAGTCAGTCAGGTTCAGGAGACAAGATCGGCCCTTCACGAACCCAAACTGGGTGGGGTCTAGTGTTTGAAGGTTGCCAGTGTCTTTGTTTATAAGTTCCATGATAATGTCTTCCATGCCCTTGCAAATCAGGCTCGTCAGACTGATGGGACGGTAGTTCCCGGGATCCAAGGTGGGATCCCCTTTGAAGGTTGCCAGTGTCTTTGTTTATAAGTTCCATGATAATGTCTTCCATGCCCTTGCAAATCAGGCTCGTCAGACTGATGGGACGGTAGTTCCCGGGATCCAAGGTGGATCCCCTTTGTGGAGTGGGATAGCTGTAGCTGTGTGCCACTCAGTGGGCATGAAGCCTGAGGTTAGGCTATGATTAAACATGACAGTGAGGTGCCAGTTCATTTTGTAGTACATGTAGTAATGTTACATACATAGCTCAGTTCCCACCTTCCCTTAAAACTCACTTCTCATGAACATTATTCTTCACATATTGTTCCCACAAATTCCATTTATTCCTATGTAATTTGCTTCTTCCCTTTTCTGAAGACCCCACCTCCAGTTTTTTATATTCTTTACAGTATACATTACTTCAGTTATAGTTGGTTTAGAGTTTGATTTCCATTTTCTAGTAATTGCTTTTTTTTTCAGCCAATAACATTAAACTTGGTAAGGCCTTACTTTGCCTAAGCAATTCAGATCCTATGGCCCAGCTCAAAAAAATCATTTCTTTAGCGACAACAGTTTGCTTCCCCATGTTTCTGACAAAGTGTTCTGTAGGGAATTTTTTAAACCTGCCAACTCACATTCCCAAAAACATGTTCCTGTTTATCTCTGTCTTTCTCATCATATCTTCAGCATTTGCTTGTGTATGTGAGGAAAACATTTCAAAGTCTGCTTGAGGTATAGCAGTACATATGCAAACAATTTTAAGCAAAAATCCTAAACCTTGTTGGCTTTGTTGCATACTTGGGAGAAGTATGGATGTTCCCCCATTGTTGCTTTGTAAATTGTTTTTCCTAGTCTTTCTTCCCAGTATTTTCTAACCTTCCCTGATTGATTCTTAGAGTACAGTATGTTATATGCCCTACTAAGTATCCATTTTTAACTGCAACTTTTGCAGTAGCCTCAGCTAAAACTGCCATCGCTTGGTCTTTCACTTAACATTCCTTGATCACTTTGTTTGCCTGTGTTGTGTTGCCAAACCCTGATTGGGAAGGTAGTCTCTAACCTACAGTCCAAACTTCTGCTTGGCCTCATCCCCCTCCTTTCCCACTCTAGTTATTTGCTCCCAATACCTTGGATTCCTTTGCTAATTTTTTTGCTCTGAATTCCATCCCGTCTTACCTATTTTGTACATTCCTGCTTGCAGTCATGTATTTGTTAAACTTTCCTTTCTCCAGTCCTGAGTTGCTGCTTATGGATTGTTGTTGCTCTCCTTAAGGGCATGCATCCAAAATCAGACTCTCTCCTTGTTTCTCCAACTCCCTTCCTGTTTTATCTTTTCCCTTTCCACTTTGAATTATAATCTTCTACTCGTGTTGTTTATGAGCATTAAACTGATTAGCCCTAAGTCATCATTTCAAATCAAATAGTCCTAAACCACCTTGTTCTAGGGGGAAAATCAACTTATCCCTCTTAATTCTTACCCTGATCCCTTCCCAAATAACTTCATCTCTTTTTATTAGTGTCCAAAGCTTCTCGTATGGTTGATAAAAATATGCCTAACCTGTATATAAAACATAATGAATACAAGGAACCCTGTACAGTAAGTCTGTTGGCTAAAAGTGGGCAGTGTCTGTCATTAAGCAACCAGAATGTTGCTGTATTCACTGGGCAGGCTGATGATCTGGCAATAGGGAGCTATTTAGCTTTGTATATGCTATGACAGTGTTGCTCAGTTGGTTAGGCTAAGTGTATAAATCTTTTATTTTGTTTTTTATTGTTTAAAGAGTACTGTTTTGTCCTGAGAAAGAAGTAATTAGCGCTACTGCTTATGTCAGTCTTGGTAACAGTACATTGATTGCAATGGAATAACATGCTTCAGGAAATAAATGGTTTGAGAAATTACACGTAACTTGTGCAACACCACTGTCCATATAGCATTGGAAAGAAAAGATATTCTTTTGAATTATAATTAGTGGATAGGATCACATTTCCATTCGGATTAGTTATTAAGGAGCTGGCAGTTTTGGCTAACCTTTTGGAGGTGTCAAAAAGCATGACTTGAGGGTTTAGTAGTGTTTATGAACCATTTGTGTTTATGATAGTTCCATATTTGGAGAGAAATTATGTTGCAGGGAGGTTGTGCAATGATTGAAGGATTTGTTTGCAGGTGTGAACACTGTCTTATTAGCATAAAAGGTTAAGTTTAGATTAGGCTGGCTGGTCAAGAAAGATTATTAATATACAAGGAGAGCAGAAGGGGATCAAGAACAGAGCTTTGAAGCACACCCCTGTTTTTGGACCCTGAGGAGCAACAATTATTTTAACCAAATAAACGGAGAAAGTAACCACTGCAACAAACAACATGTTGAAAAGCCATAGTCAGTTAATTTAGTGAGTAGAAGAAAGTGATTTAATGTTTAAAATCCCTCTTAAGATCTAGAAAAAATGCATCCAGTCAGAAGACCTTTTTCCATATTTAAAGTAAATAAATAGATCACAGTAAGAGTACTGTGTTTAGGATGGAATCAATGTCGGAAGGAGAAAAGCTCATGGGTTTGAATGTATTTGAGTATTTGTTAGTAAATGCCTTTTTCAAGAATTTTTGCCAAAGGGCAGAGATTTGATATCGGTCTGTAATCAGATACTGATGTTCTTCATCTCACATTGCTGCAGTCCTTACACTTGGGTAGTCCGCTGTCCTCGGTCGGCCCGAATATCAAAGTATAAGGCTGACGTAGATCAAGGCGCATTTGACTGACATCAGGACGTCAGGGTACAAATGCGCATGACCGACGTCATATCCTCAGTCTTTTTTGCCGCATGGTCCGATGCAGAAGCAGCATTGCAAGTGCCGGTTGGCGTTCTGAGATTTTTCGATTTCGAAGTTTCAGACTGAGTTCAAAGTTGGCTAAGTACCCCGTTTTTCTTGCCTCAGTGATTTACCGGATGTCAGAAAAAGTCAATAATTGCATTTCTTGTGGGAAACAGATACCGCATAGAGATTATCATACTTTGTGTATTCCTTGCTTAGGGCCTGAGCACGACGTTGTTGGCTGTCGCTCTTGTGCTAGATTCAATAAACGCACTATAAAGAGAAGGTTGGATTGTGCCAGGTTAGTCTTTGGGAAGCGGTACAATTATAAAATGCCGTTGGATGCTCCGACGCCCGCTTCTTCGAAGAAGCGCAAGGACAAAGCAGTTAAGCCTAGGCTAGAAGAACCGTCTGTACGGGATGCGGGTTCTTTAGAGGTGTCGGTGGAGCCGGTGGCTCCACCGGAGGTTTCTTTGTGTTCCCAGGGTGAGACTTTATTATTGCAAGATGTGGCCTCTCAGGAGGCAGGTCAGGCTGAGGGGGCTTCTCAGGTTACTATACTCCCCTCCCTTCCTAGGGTGGCTTGGCCCTCTCCTTCTGTTTCAAAGGCTTCTCCCAGGGGCAGGCCAGGTTCAGTTTCAGTTGGTGTCACCCCTAGTTCTTCTGGAACTGTGCCCAAGAAGCATATGCTTAAAATGGCAGAAGATTTGATTACTTTGATTAGGGGTTCTATGCCCCCTCCTGCTAAGAGACCTAGGGTGGAGCCTGAGCTAGGGAGTTTTGAGCAGGCTTCAGATGTTTCAGAGTCTTCGGCTGAAGACTTACAGGAGTACTCTCCTTATTCTGATTCTGATGTGGATGATTCTACTCCTTCTGCTTCTCCTCCTGAGGATTTTTCTTTTCAGAAACTCTTCATTCCATGAGGGAGCATTTTAAGTGGGAAGGTCAGGACTTCTCTGATTCCAGGAAAAGGCTTAGGGAATTTTTGTTTTTACCCCGGCATAGGCCTTTGGCTATACCTCCTGTTTTGGATGTAGTGGAAGATGTTTTTACAGAGGCTTCTCTTAATCCTGATTCTTTGCCTCCTGCTCCTGTTAAACCGGATAGGTATTACAGGGTGCCTGAAGCTCATAAGTTTCTTTTAAGAGTCCTAGGGCAGACCCAGAAACTGTTAGCCAGGGGCCTAAAGGTGTTAAGGCTTCTGTTGTAAAGAATCCGGTTCCTGCAGACAAAGAAGCCAGGGCCTTGGATAGATGGGGAAAGAAAGTTTATACTTCTTCCACTCTTGCTATGAGGGCTTTGAATTGCCAGTTTCACATGTTGAAATACCAAAACTATCTCCTTTCACAATTGAAGGCTAAAGTTGATGCTCTGGCAGAAGGTATTGATTGTAAAGAGTTGCAAGATTTAGTACATGTTTCTGAACAGGTGGGTAAGCATTCTTTGCAATGTGGTTTTGATGCTGTACAGGCCTCGTCTAGGGTGGCTGCCACTGGGTCAGTTCTTCGCAGGCACGCCTGGCTGAGGGATCAGAATTTGTCTGACCATGTTAAAACAAGGATTTTAGATGCTCCTTTGCAATCTGACGTGTTGTTTGGTTCTCCTGTTAAGGCAGTTTTAAAGAAAATGGAAGACAAGGCTAAGTCTATGCAGACTGTTAAAGATTTTTTGCAGGTCCAGCCTCCAAAGTTTAGTAGAAATTGGCCTACTAAGGGGTGGACTTATCCTTCTTATGATTCCCAGTCTAGGGGTAGATCTAGGCGTGGTAGGGGCAGAGCTCAGGGCTCTTTCAGGCCTAGAACAGGGAGTTCTCCTGCACAGTCTTCGGGTGAGGGCAGGGGTCAGTCCTTTCGTAAACAGACCCAATGACCTACCTTTTCAGCTGCCAGAGCCTTCTCGTCTGGCAGCACCTTTGGGAGGAAGGTTGGCACTTTTCAAAGAAAATTGGAGTTTAATTACCCAAGACAGATGGGTATTGGATATCATACACCACGGCTACAGGTTTTATTTCCGTACCTTGCCTCCTTTCAAAGGCATGCCAGACGTTCCTCCTCAACAAAGAATAGAGGCTCACAAGCAAGTTTCTCTGTTGCTCCAAATAGGGGCCATACAGCCGGTTCCTATGCCAGAAGTGGGCCTAGGATTTTATTCTCGCCTGTTCCTAGTACCAAAGGAGGGGAACACGTGGAGACCAATTTTGGATTTATCTATCCTCAACACTTACCTGGACATTCCCAAGTTCAAAATGTTGACGTTGCAGCAGCTTTTACCTCTGCTGGGCAAAGATCATTGGATGGTAACTTTGGATCTCAAGGAGGCTTACCTTCATGTTCCTATCAGACTAAGTTGCAGGAAGTATCTGCGTTTTCGAGCTGGGACTTTTCACTATCAGTTCTCTGCATTGCCCTTTGGCTTATCTACTGCGCCCAGAGTGTTCACGAAAGTTCTGGCTCCAGTGAGCTTTCTTCAGGCTAAAAGGAATACAGATCTATCCTTATTTGGACGACTGCCTGATTCTGGCTCAAGGAAGGGAAGAGCTTCTTCATCATTTGGAATATGTGATAGCAGTGCTAAGATGCCTGGGGTATTCTGTGAACGAAATAAAGTCCAGTCTAGTACCCTCTCAGGACATGTGCTTTCTGGGTGTGAGACTGAATACAGGATCCCAGATGGCCCTTTTACCCACGGACAAACAAAAGAGTCTATCCCTTTACTTCCATCAACTATCTCATCAGTCCGGGCTGACTGCAAGGACAGTCCTTCAAGCCTTAGGGTTCATGGCATCTTGTATTCTGGTGCTTCCCAATGCCAAACTGCATATGAGGAAGCTACAATGGTATCTCAAAATGTATGGACACAGCACTGCCAGGATCTGGACACTGTCATTCAAATAATACCTTGCATTCAAAAGGAATTTTTGTGGTGGGCTCAGGAATGTCACCTAAACGAGGGACTCTCTGTGACCCGGCCAGAGGCGAGTCAGATTTTAACGACAGATGCCTCAGACAAAGCTTGGGGAGCTCATCTAAATGGAAAGTGGATACAAGACAAGTGGCCTGCCAGACTACAACATCTACATATCAACATGAAGGAGATGTTAGCAGTCCAGTTTGCATTAATAGCTTTCAAGGAATTGCTTCTTCCAGGGCAGGTGTTGATTCTAACAGACAACACAACTGTCATGTGGTACATCAACAAGCAAGGGGGAATGCATTCTTATCCTCTATGCAGGCAAGCAATGATTTTGTGGGAGACTGCTCTCAGTTTACAGCTCAATCTTCAGGCAAGGTTTCTGCCAGGAGCACAGAACTCCTTAGCAGATGTGTTGAGCAGACGAATTATGGATCCCCACGAGTGGAGATTGGATCCTCATGTATTTCAGAAATTGACAGTGTCATGGGGAACTCCAGACATAGATCTGTTCGCTTCTCCACTAAACCATCAGCTGCCAAAGTTTTGCACAAAAAGGTTTCATCCCACAGCTTGGAGAGTGGATGCTCTTTCTTTCAATTGGAGCAATCTTCATGTGTATGCCTTTCCACCTCTGCCTCTCCTCCCAAAGGTACTTCTAAAGGTCAGACAGGACAAGCCAAGGATGATTTTAATAGCTCCGGATTGGCCTCGACAGCACTGGTACCCATTACTGAGAAGTCTGGTACGGAAGCCTCCATGGCCTTTGCCTTCGATTCCGCACCTGTTGTCACAGGAGGACAGCCATTTGCTCAATGTCAAGCTTCACTCTCTGCACCTAACAGCTTGAGCCATAGTGGGCCTCCACTTCCTCAGCAAGTTTTGAATGTTATTTTGGAAGCTAGAAGGCCTAGTACAAGGAAAGTGTACGCAGACAAATGGAAGAGATTTTTATTTTGGAGTGCAGCAAAAGATTTTGATGTTTCTGAGCCTAATTTGTGTGTGGCTCTTCAATATCTTACTGAGTTACTAGACAAAGGTTTGTCTTTCTCTTCTATTAAAGTTCATGCTGCAGCAATTTCGGCTCACTATGATTGCGACCCACCATTGTTTTCTCATCCTTTGTTCAAGCAATTTCTTAGAGGGGCAAAGAATATAAGACCCCCACGAAGAGCTCCTACTCCTGCTTGGGATCTCAATTTTGTGTTGGAGAAACTCACTCTACAACCTTTTGAGCCTGCAGCTACTTCTGAGTTGAAATATTTGTCATGGAAGACTGCTTTTTTGTTGGCCATTACCTCTGCAAGAAGGGTTTCTGAATTGCAGGCCCTTATGGCAGTTGAGCCTTTCTTGATTTTCCATAAGGATAGGGTATCATTACGTACTAATCCTTCCTTTATGCCTAAGGTGGTTTCTAGTGTGGCTTTAAACCAAACTATTCATTTGCCTACTTTTTATGCAAATCCCCAAAATAAAGGGGAAAAGATTTTGCACACTTTAGATGTACACAGGCAGTTGCGTTATTATTTGGACAGAACTAAAGGGTTCAGGCAGTCTCAGCAGTTGTTTGTTTCTTTTGCTTTGAGTTCTCAGGGCAAGCCTGTGTCAAAACAAACTATTTCTAAGTGGATTGGGTTTTGCATTGCTTTCTGTTATTCCCATCATGGCAAGGAGATTCCAGCTGGGATTAGGCCTCATTCCACTAGGGCTACTGCCACTTCAACAGCTTTTTGAGGGAGTGGCAACCAAGGATATTTTGGAGGCAGCTACTTGGAGTTCAGTGCATACTTTCTCTAGGCATTATCACCTGCCACTTTACTCTAAATCCAGGGCTGGTTTTGCCACTGCTGTTTTGCAGGGCATTTTGGCAGCTCCTGCTTCCTTGTAGTTAGCCATCCTCCCTTACCTCTGCTTTGGGATTCTACCCAAGTGTAAGGACTGCAGCAATGTGAGATGAAGAACATAGTACAGTTTTGTACCTACCATAAATGTAGATGTTCAAGATCCACATTGCTGCAGTCCAATTTACCCTCCCTCCTTCCCTCTGTAGTTAGAGGTGGTTGTGTGGGTTGGGTTGTACATATTGTGTATATTGTATATATTGTACATATAATTAGTGCAAGGGTGGTTGGTTGGTTGTTTGCTGTCTTTTGGTTTTGACCTTTATTTTTAGGGTCTTCTGACATCTGGGGCAAGAAAAGACTGAGGATATGACGTCGGTCATGCGCATTTGTACCCTGACGTCCTGATGTCAGTCAAATGCGCCTTGACCGACGTCAGCCTTATACTTTGATATTCGGGCCGACCGAGGACAGCGGACTACCCAAGTGTAAGGACTGCAGCAATGTGGATCTTCGAACATCTACATTTATGGTAGGTACAAAACTGTACTTTTTGTGATGTGGTATTTTGACAAATGGGATAACTGAGATGCTTAAAGCTAGGAGGATGAATACCAGAAGTAAGGGAAAGGTTTGGTGTATTTGCTAAAGGTTTAGCAGTTAGAGTAGTTTTTAAATTTGTAGTCAAGTTTTTTTATGTGTTTTTCAATCTGTTTTCTGGAAATGGTTTTAAAGCAGAATGGAAGACCGTATGTAACATTGCTGGTGAAGGTGAAGTAGCTTAGTGCATTGAGTGGGGGAGGGGATATTAGAGGCAGTTTCTTCAGTGAGTGTAGGGGAGGTAGGAGTCAAGTACCTTTGATGTTTAGAGAATACTTTTAGAGTCGAGTTATTTAATACTGTTCTAGAAAATTGTCCATCAAACTTTCTATGGTGAAGGACCAATTATTTTTATTTTCAATCCCTAGCATACAAGTCCTCTGTAAAACAACTTCAGTAAACAGACTGTGTTACTAGTAGATAGATATACAGTAAAGAACCCACACCACCTGGATGACTTCTTTTTATCTTTCTGCATCTTGTCTTAAGCTAAATAGTAAAACTTGCCAAGACTGCAGTGAAATAGAAGCCATGGGGTTCTAGATGCTCTGGTGTGAATTTTAGAGCATTTTTACAACCTTTTAATCCAGTGATGACATGGAGTGCAAGCTTTAATGTTCAAAGATGACAAAAAAAGTATTTTCCAATAAACAGAGATGACAAATGCTTACAAGGATACAGAGAGGCATATCTGAAAATATTGCTTGCCTTTCTACCCCCCCCCCCCAAAAAAAATAAAAAAAAATAAAAAATTGTGTATATATATATATATATATATATATATATATATTTATATTTAGATGTAATGCTTTTGGTTGAAAATTATTTCAGGTAGGCCACTTAACTGAAAGCTCATTTGATTGAAAGCACATTTGGTCGAAAAGGAAATATAGTCCCTGCCCCACTGCAGTGCGACCCTGGAGTGAGAATATAAAGTCGGGGGGGGGGTGCGTAGCCCCCTACATTTTGCAACTAGGTTTTACTGACGTTATATGTTTTAATGTATTTTTAATAGATACACATGTATATAACAGTGCATACAATGCAATTATATGGGGGGGCTTCACCCACCACACCTCCCAATACCCTCTGACTTTATATTCTCACTCCAGGGTCGCACTGCAGTGGGGCAGGGGCTAGATTCCATTTTTGACCAAATGGGTTTTCAGTGAAGTGGGCTGCCTGAAATCATTTTCGACCAAATGTAATTCAACCAAAAGCAGTAGACCCATATATATATATATATATATATATATATATATATAGCAGCGGTTAGCGATTCTTGGCTGGGAGCGCCTTCTGTGTGGAGTCTGCATGACCTCCCCTCAGTCGAGTGACGTTTAAAGACATGCAGGTAGGTGCATGCGTGAATGGGTGCACCTTTGAATGTTGGGCGTCGGACTGGCAACTCGGCACCGTGTCTGTGTCTGTTATTCTAAAAGTGTATTAATTCTGGTTTAAGCACTTGGGCTTTCAAGCCAGTTATTTTACATTAAGAGGGTTCGTGGTCTGCACTCTTGTGGGAGGAGAGGCTGGACTCTGCCCTTCTGAGCTGGGAATTTCTGGTTAAAGGCTTATAGTGCATGCATATCTGAACTGTTTCTTACTGAAGTTGGTGCGCCTTGTTTGCTGTGGCATAGACTGGATTCGGGCCTGCTGGATCTAGCTTTGTTTGTGTAACTTGAGCACTAATCCAGACATTCTCTAAAGTATTCAATGGTATTTATTACTGCTTGGTTGTAACTTGATTAAAGTGTAGCTATCATTCAAGTCTTTTGGATTAAGCACTTGGGCTTCAGACCAGTTGTTTTACATTAGGAAGGTTTGTGGCAAGCACTGTGGTGGCAGGACAGGTAGCTTTCATCCTTCTAAGTTGGGAACTGCTGATTGAGAGCCCAGTGTCCAAGTGTATTAGTTCTGGTTTAGGCACTTGGGCTTCAGGCCAGTTATTTTACATTAAGAAGGTTCGTGGACTGCACTCTTGTGGGAGAAGAGGCTGGACTCTGCCCTTCTGAGCTGGGAATTTTCTGGTTAAAGGTTTATAGTGCCTGAATATTTGAACTGTATCTTACTGAAATTGGTTCACCTTGTTTGCTCTAGCATAGACTAGATCCAGGCCTACTGAATCTAGCTTTGTTTATATACTTGTTGTTTGTTTGCTTGTTATTTCCCTGGAAGCTAATTCACCTAATCGCAACTTCTCAGCTTCTGTGGATCACTAGTGATATCTGCATTGCTTACTGTACTTATTTCCTTGTTTCACTTGAAAGAAAGTTACTGTTTGTCGTTTTGCATTTAGTTACTTGTATCACATTGCACTCAAGTTACCTGGCACTTGCTCACTAAAGCAATTATATAAGTCAGCACTAAAAATTAAAAGCACTACACCCTCACTCCCCACTGGCCCTTGTTTTCAATTAAGGATTTCCCAATATTATTCTAGCATGTCCAAAGGTCAGTTGTCAATCTCCTCTGGTCCAGCTGGTGAATCTGGGAATCTTGAGGCAATGTTATAACTGCCTCATGTACACAGACAACCCTCTCCTCCTCCCACATAACATAAATACTTGTAGAGATGCAGCTATTTAGCCAAACTGGAGGCTGAGCTCTCTCAACTCAGGACTGGCAAGACCAGACAGGAGGAGAAGGCAACTACACACACCACAAAACCAGCCTCACATAATGCTACCACTCCACTGAATCAAACACATAAACACACAAAGACATACTCGGAGGCTCTGAGTAAAAATTTACCTAAACAGCAGAGGCCTCCAAAGCAGATACCCAAACAACCGCTACCTCAAGACACCCCACAAGCAACACATAAACCACAAAAGCAGTGTGCAAAGCAGTCACAGCCCTTAAGGCCAAATACAACACCAAACATACTTGTCATAGGTGACTCCATAGTCAGACACACTGACGTCCCACTCACCAGGCTGAACAAGGAGAGGGTCACAGTAAGCTGCCTATCGCGGGGTAGAATCCGCCACATAACACAAGCACTCGGGTCACTCCACAGCAAGTACAAATATGACACAGTCATTGTCCATGCTGGTGTGAACGACCTGAGACGTACCTCCCTGGACTGCATGAAAAGAGACATAGAGGAGCTCTCTGATTATGTAGCCCAGGCAGGTATGACCCTAACCCTGAGCAGTATCCTTCCTTCACCAAGAATGATGCCACACTATAGAGACAAGATGATCAGCTTTAACAATTGGCTTAATGTCTGGTGTCATTCAAAGGGGATCCAGTGTCTGTCTGCCTGGGATGACATGCTTGACAAGCCACGCTGCTTCAAGGGACGGCTTGCACCTGTCACCCTGGGATTCCGGATATTGGCTAAGGCTCTTGCCACCCCATAGTGCCTTTTTAGGCAAGGCTCAAATTCTAAACCTACCACCCTAGAAAACAAAATGGGAAGAAATTGAGGGTAATGCTGCTCAATGCCAGAAGTCTAAATCTCAAAATGCTGCCTTTCGAGGCCCTTCTCAGTATGGAGAACATCGATGTCTGTGCTGTAACTGAAACCTGGTTCAAGGCTCCTGAGAGCACCCGGCACTATTAGGTTTTACCTCATATCATGCGTTCGGCCCCAAAACCCGGACCACTCCACAAAAGGAGGGTGTATCCATATTCATAAAGGATACTCACACCTCCAGGTTGGTGGCAACGCATGAAGCTTGAAACCATCCAGGTGCAACTAACAATAGGCAAAACTGCTCTACAAATTGTAGCATGCTACAGGCCACCCTCTCAAACTCAGGAACCCCACACAGCCTTCCTGAAGACACTGGAGGGTATAAATGTATCTCCAAACACCATCATATTGGGTGACTTCAACTACCCGAATATAGACTGGGAACATTACTCAAGCCCTAACTTTCTAGCCCAACGGTTCCTGGAGTTCATAAATTCAAATGCCATGGAACAGCTAGTCACTGTTCCCACGAGAGGAGAAAATATACTAGATCTCATTGTCACAAACATGGGGACAAAATGCTCCACACCGAAGTATATCCCTCATTGGTGAGATCTGATCATAAACTAATCTCACTGGAAATCCACATCCCGCCCCACCCCAAACAAAAAGACCATAGTGAAGAACTTCTCTAAAGCAAACTTCACACTACTCAAGACTGGTGTGGTATCCTTCAAGGCCCCTGAGTCAGAGGAAACCACAACCCAAGCTGCGGAAGCCCTTACAAATGCCTTCTATGAACACCTCCAGGACTGCATGGATCAGGCAATCCCAAATAAAACCAAGACTCTTTCCACAAAGGGCAAGCGTCCGCTCTCGTGGGCCCCACCCATTAACAAACTTTACAATAAGAGGACAAAGGTATTACATGATAGAACAAAATCCATAAAAGGAAGTCACCCCTGATCATTATTAGTAAAAAAATACGAGCACTCATAAAATCAACTAAGGCCAATTTTGAGAGAAAAATTGCCATGGATTCAAAGGACAATCATAAGGCCTTTTTCAGCTATGTTAGGAACCTGGGTGGAAACTCACAGATATGCTCAGAATTAGTCCAAAATGATACAAAAATCACTGAACCCACAGACATTGCCAACATACTGGCAGACAGGTTCAGTGCAAACTTCACCCCCTCTCCCCTAAAGGAGAGATAACTATCCCAGCCGAGTGTAGCCTCCCGGACATCTCAAATGCGCAGGTGAAAGCTGCTCTCTCTAAAGCTAAAAACACAGCATCAATGGGACGGATGGTGTCCCCGGCTGTGTGCTACACGAGCTAAATGAGGTATTAAACCCGCATAAGGCAGCTGTTTAATCTCAGCCTTACCACAGGATACGTGCCCAAGGAGTGGCGTGCGGCAACTGTGGTCCCACTCCACAAAGGTGGCGCCTCACGGACCCTGGTAATTACCGCCCCATAAGCTTAACAAGTCTAGTCTGCAAAGCTATGGAGAGGATCATAATGGAGCTCATAAACAAAGATATAGGGGACTTGCAGACATTGGACCCGACCCAGTTTGGCTTTGTCAAGGGAAGATCATGCCTTTTGAACTTGGTCGACTTCTTGAAATAGTCACCAAGGCCATTGATGAGGAAAGGCAGTCCATACAGCCTACCTTGACCTTGCAAAGGCTTCGACACAATACCCCACTCGGGTATTGTAGAAAAACTTACCAGCTTAAATGTAAACCCATATGTCACAAGATGGGTTGCAAACTGGCTTAAGGACAGAACCCACAGGGTTAGAGTTGCTGGCGCTGTGTCAGACTCCAAGCCGGTCACAAGTGGTGTCCCACAGGGCTCGGTCCTTGGCCCCTATTGTTTGGCATCTACTTCTCAGAAGTACAGGCCAACATGGGAGGACTTTGGCTGACAAAGTTTGCAGATGACTGCAAACTGGGCCATAGTGGAAAGTGCATCGGACACTGATATCCTTCAGAAGGGACTCACGGAAACAGATAGCTGGTGCCAGAGCCATGGCCTGAAGTTAAACGCCAAAAATGTATAGTCATACCCTTCGGGAAAAACAAGGTAACCCCAAGCTACCATATAGGTGGCAATCCACTAAGCACAGAAGAGGTTATCAGGGACCTGGGGACCCAGGTTGACAGTGGCCTTTCTTTTGACACTCACATTGCTAAAGTGGTTAGAAAGACCTTCTACATTGCCCACCTGATCATGAAGGGATTCACATCCAGATCTAGTGAGGTCATTGTTCCCCTGTACTCTTCACTTATCAGACCAATGATCGAGTACAATGCCCCATTCGGGATGTATCTCACCCGACATCTGCAGCAATTGGAGAGACCCCAAAAGTTCCTCACCAAAAGGATAAAGGGACTCCAAAATCTGTCATATGCTGCCAGATTGAAGAAACTCCAGCTCTATTCAGTCGCATACCGTCTGCTCAGAGGTGACATGTGCCTGACATACAAGGCCATGTCCAACCCGGAATTAATGGACATGCTCCACCTCAAAAATCCAAATCCACCAAAACCACTAGAGCAAGCGACTTAAACCTTAGCACGGATATAAATAGGACGTGCTGGAGGGATAGATTTATCACTCAGAGACTCCCTATGCTGTGGAATAAAATCCCGGTCCATGTGAGGCAGAGCACCTCGCTGACTCTGTTCAAGAGAAATCTAGACCTGTGGATGGGAGATCGTAGGTTTACCCCGGGAATCATCTCTGGGTCACTGCTGGACAGAGGCACAACAAACTAATGGGCACAGTATTTTTTCATATAAGGGGTGGCGTAAGCCACAATAATTTGGGCTAGGCTTATAAATGCCTTAGGGCAGATAGCCTAGTATAAACCTATGAACCTATAAAAAATCCATTGTCAATCGTTAGCGGACCTGAGTTCTGCTGTGGCGACCCCTAACCATGAAAAACTGAAAGATATTAGTATTAGTAATATATATCTGTGTGTGTGTGTGTGTGTGTGTGTGTGTGTATATATATATATATATAGATATATATATATATATATATATATATATATATATATATATATATATATATATATATATATATATATATATATAGCTAGTAAAAAAAAAACCTAAAAACGAAGATAAATTTCACTAACTAAGAACGAACTTCGTGACACAAAAGCATTCAAAAAGAATTAAAAGGAAAACACCAGCAACTCTTGTATTATTTAGCGATTTCGTCTTCTTTAATATCAAGACTTCTTCAGAATGACATGATTCATTAATACAAGCAACCATCTTAACATTGTTTAAATACATTACTTCAAGTAGTTTATTTAAATTAACACAACAGTTCCTATCCAATAATAATGTAACAACAGTAGTCTTGCAAGGTGCTATGTGCAGCCTCATTATCATTAAAAAGGTAGATCAGTTAACCAGGAGGGGTGCTATGTGAATCCTGTAGTATCATGTGCAACAAGTACACATGGAACAGAAACATTTTAAGAATCCTGAGGTATTGTGTGCAAAGTGGGGTCGTGTGCAAAAGAAAAACAACTTTATTATCTTTATAAGACCCAGTCAAATCGCATTTCTATACTTTCAGATACTATATGACATACTTCTGATTAAATCAAGTTAACTTGCATTTCAGTACCTTAAATCTCTATTCCATTTTAAGGCACATTTGATGTTTAGGCTTTCATTAAGACTTGGGCTGACATCTGCTCTAAGTTCAGTTTGCCATTTTAGCTCCCAGACTTGCAAGAGCATGTCCCCATCTCCTGTGAACTAAGTTATTCTTTCTATTGCTGTAAACTTAAAGCCTGTGAAGTTCAGGCAGAGTGTGCTGTGTTTAACTAAGGCATTCAAACTGTTCTGTTTGCGGATTGCTGCGGTGTGTTCCTTTATGTGGTCACTTAGCTTTCTGTTGGTTTTGCCTATATAAAACCTTTCATAGCATACACAAATAGCGCAGTAAACCACATTTTTAGAGTTGCAGTCAAAGTGGTCATGAAATCGGACAGTTCTACTGCAGTGCGAGAAAGAGATGTTGTTGCCCTTTCGTTCAAAAACACAGGCCACGCATTTGCCACAGTCATACGTCCCAAGGTCTGTTGCTATCCCTTCCTGCAGGGATGGGCATTTGTTTTTCTCAAACAAACATCCTAGGGAAGAGGTTCATTTGAAGCAAAAGTTTGGGGCTGCCCCAAGTACAGTTGTTAAGCCTTTCTCTCCCTCGAGGGTGTCCCAATTGTTAAGGACTCCTCTAATTCTGAACATGTCATTGTACATAGGCAGAGGGAAACTCGCCACCCAATCCCTTTTGTTCGGTCTGTTTGGTGGACTTGCTGTGAAGCCAGTTTCCAGGATTGGTCAATACCTGGAGTGCCTGTGCTGTAAAACCTCTTGGAAGAGATTGTCCACTAAGTGTTCCGGGTATTTTTGTTCTAAGTAAATTTCTAAGGTAGAATCCTTCTGTCAAGAAATCCTCATCTTTGTAAATGAGTCTGGAAAGCCGGATAAACTGCCCCTTCACAGTGTTCTTTCATGAATTGTGGGTGTTTACTGCTGAACTCCATATAATTATTCCTAAAGGGTGGCTTGCGGAAAATATTGGAGTCGAACCGGCCACTTTCCGGGTCTATTGTAAGGTGGATATCTAGAAACTGGGTTGCTGTACCGATGTATCCCACTGTGAGGATCAGGAAGTCCAAACTGTGGAAGAGGGTTTCTAGGAAGCTGTTCAGGGAAGGTCTGTTCCCCCTCCAGACAAAGAAGACGTGATCAGTGTAATGTCTGTACATTATGATGTTGTTGAAACAGGGAAGCGTTTCATCTTTTTCCATTTCCCAGGCGCTGAGGACTAAGTTCGTATAAGCTGAGGCCATCTTAGACCCCATGGCTACTCCTTTCTGCTGATGGTAAATTTTCCCATTAAACTGAAAAAAGTTATTCTTTAATACTGCTTCTGTAAGCCTGCATACAGTATTAATGTTAGTCACACTTGGGTTGGAGTGCCTGCTTAAGTATTGTGTGGTAAGGGTCAGTCCTCTGGTGTGGAGATGTTCGTGTAGAGTGCTTCTACATCCAAGGTGACCAAAAAATATTCCCCTGCTTCCAGTCTAACTTTGGAGACATCACTCAGAAATGCCCAAGAGTCCTTAGTGTAATATTTGTTGCTTTGAACAATCTGGTTGAGGATGTGGTCAACATACTGAGATATTTTTTCAGTTTTGTCCTCCGGTTCAAGAGCACGTGGCGGAAAAGTGGATCATCAGGAATTTTGTATACCTTGGGGATTACGAAAAATTTCCCAATGCTAGGTTTTGTGACAAGCATAAAATCATTTTCATCCTGCGTGATCTGATCCTTTAGGTACAGTTCTAATAGGAGGTTGTCCATTTGTTTAAAGTGTTGTTGAACCTGCTTGATGCCAATTTTTTTTGTAGAACTGGTCATCAGTAAGCGATCTCTCAAGCGTTTGAATGTACCTTTCCTGCTCCATCACTACTGTCCCAGATCCGTCATCTGCCTTCATGATCCGGAGGGATTTGTCTTGGCTGAGTTCTTTCCAGGTTTGTCTTTCTTCTCTGTTGAGGTTATGCCATTTTGTGGAGGGTTTATCAGAAAGGAGTTTCTTGATATCCCTCTCCCAGGTTCTTGCAAATAGGCCCAACTTATTGGAGAGGTCCGGAGTATACAAGCTTCTTGTAGTAAGGGGCCTGTCGCCGTCGTCCAAGCTTTCATCATCATCCTCATCACGCGGTTGTATGTCTGTTTTCAATTGTAATTTCCTCAGGTAGCACTTGAGGTCCAGGATAACGTCTGCTTTGTTGGCTCTTTGTGCCGGGATGTACAAAAAGCCTTTCCTCAGTACCTCATAGTGGCTTTCCGAAAAAACTGGTGTGGTCATGTTGAAAACTAGGTTCTGCAGACAGGGCATGTGGTTGGGGGGGGGTTAGTCACGGCCAAATCACCACTGCTTCCCGTTTCCTCTCCATCTGCCCCTGTGATTGTTGTTCCCCCTTCTCCCCTCATTATTGTTATTTTGGCCCCAGTTGCTTTTATAGCCTCCAGGTCTGAACCTGTAAGTCCTGGTTCTGGTAGTAAGTCCAGCTGGAGACAAAAAAATATTATCAATTGCATTATTATTGGACCTGTCGCTTGGACGTGGTGTCTGGTAGTCTCTTCCTTGGTTGATTGTATAATCCGGTGAAGTCTAGTTTGTACTGCTGCCGCTCTGGTCCCGTTCACTGGTGTCCGGTCTGTTCCTTGCCGGCTGGTTTTGGAGCAGCGTTTGTGGACTCAGCTGGTTTTGGAGCGGGGTTTGTGGGCTCTTGTGTGGTTGTGGAGTTGATCTCAACTAATGGACTTAGTGGTAGAAGGGATCCATCCTCTTGGGATGTGCTGAGTCCATTATTTAATCCTTGGGATTCCATTGGTGGCATTGAATTGCTTGTGGGACATTCCCCTTGCCCCCTCCACGTGTTTCTGGAGAGTATTGACCTAATTGGGTACGCATTAGCCTCCTCGTACTGTTTCATGTGCCTGAGTAATTTGCTTTTTTTGCATTCAGTTAATGTCGCCACATGTCTTGTAATCCTGTGCGGTACATTATCTCACATTTCTGAGTATTCATTAAATGTGGGGTCTTGCTGGATGCATGTTTGGAGTTCATCTATTTGAGTCTTGTAGGTGGCCATACCTTCATTGTTGCTTTGGATAAGGGCTTTGATGGCCGCTAGACCAGAGTCATTATATATTTTAACCAGTTATTTGTATAACTGAGAGTCTGTAGAGGTCCTGTTAGGGAATCTGTTACATCTAAGACCCTGTGGAACTATATTTAGCTCCAAACTTCTCTCCAAATAGTTGTCATGTTCTAGGTTTTTGTAGGTTTTGATCAGTCTCTCAAACCTAGTAATCAGGGACCTAGTATTCTGTGAGATCCTCTTGTTTTGTGGGTAATACATTTGTGCTCCAGCAACTTGGTAAGAGTGACGGAAGGGGTTAGTTTCTGTCTGAGTAAGGAAAAGACCCAGAGCATGCATGGTCCATTCTTCCCTCCTGGTTCCATTGATGATCATGTTACACTGCTGCAGTCATTACACTTGGGTTATCCTGCCGTCAGGCGGTTCCCCAGTCGGCCTGAGTTCCAAATTCTTGGTCCGGCATCAATTGCTGTCACCTCCTCCCTGACGTCAGTGCGACAGGGGTATAAGATGCAGCCGACGCCATTTTCTTCAGTCTTTCTTGCTGTGCGGTGCCCGAAGCAAAAGCAGTTCACAAGTGCCGGTCGGCAGTCTCCTGAGATTTTCATTCCAAATCCAGAACCGAAGTCTTCTACAAAGCTAAGTACCCCATTGGGGAAACTTTTTCTTGCCTCAGACCGATGTCAGTAAAAGTTAATAACTTTATTTCTTGTGGGAAACAAATACCTCATAAGGATTTCCATTCCTATTGTATCCCATGCCTAGTCCCTGACCACGACGTCACTGGTTGTCGGTTTTGTGCTAGGTTTAACAAGCGCACTATTAAATGTCGGTTTGATTTTGCCTGACATTATTTTGGTAGAAAATTCAATTATAACATGCCGTCAGAACTTCTGACGACTGGAATGCACAAAAAGCGCAAAGACAAGGATAGGCATCCGAGGCCCAAAACTGACGATGAAGCCTCTTCTAGGCCGGTCTCTGGTACTCCGGTTTTCAGCGAGGCGCCTTCGCAGCCCCTGATGACCGCTTCTGTAGAACCACAAGCCGCCTCTTGACTCTCATGTGGAGATGGCTGGGTCTTTGGACGCACAAGTTCTTCAGCCTACAGGGACTAACCTTTCAGAGGGATCCGGAGTAGCTGAGCAACCCACAGCTACAGGGGGTGTCTTCAGACCTACTCAGTTAAGCATTAAACCCTCAGCTAAGTCTAAGCCTCCTTTAAAGTCAAAGAAACAAATACAGCATTCTCCAGGGCAGGCCCTCATGCCTAAGAAACAAATGCTCAAAATGGCCGAAGACCTAATCACTCTGATCAGGGGGTCCCATCCCCCTCCTGATAAAAGGCCTAGACAGGATGCAGACTATGACTCATCCAACCAGGTGTCCATCTCTTCTGATTCATCCTCAGACCTAGGATACTCTTTACCCCCTTATGAGGATTCTGATGCTGTGGAATCAATCCCATCAGCCTCACCGCCTGAGGACTACTCCTTTGGGGAAACTCTACATACCATGAGGGAGCATTTCCACTGGGAAGGCAAGGATTACTCAGAACCCAAGAAAAGGCTCAGATACTTCCTTTTATTACCTCAACACAGACCCCTTGCTATTCTGCGAGTGTTAGATATTGTGGATGATGTGTATACTGAATCCAGCTTAAATCCTGATTCCTTACCTCCAGCCTCTATTAAACCTGACAGATACTAGAGTCCTTGACTCACAAATTTCTGTATAAAAGCCCTGTAGCTGACCCTGAAACTATTTCTCAGGGGCCCAAAGGAGTCAAGGCCTCATCAGCCAAGAATCCAGTTCCCTCTGACAGAGATTCCAGAGCATTAGACAGATGGGGAAAGAAAGTATATACATCTGCAACTTTAGCAATGAGAGCCTTAAATTGCCAGTTTCACATGCTAAAATATCAGCAATTTTTACTGTCTCAGTTAAAACAAAAAAAAAGCTTCCAGAATCTGATCCTCCTAATTTTAAAGAAATGCAGGATTTATTGCATGCAGCTGAACAAGTGGGAAAGCATACTTTGCAATGTGGTTTTGATTCTCTAGAGGCCTTCTGCAGAGCAGCAGTTACAGGCTCTGTCATTAGAAGACATGCTTGGTTAAAAGAACATACGTTACCAGATCATGTTAAAGCAAAATTAGTGGATGCACCTTTGCAGCAGGATGTGTTATTTGTAGTTAAGGCAGAAGAGGTATTAAAGAAAATGGAGGATAAGGCAAAATCTATGCAAACGGTGAAGGATTTCTTACAGGTTCAGCCTCCTAGATTTAGCAGAAACTAGCCAACTAAGAATTGGTCCTTTCCAATTACAGACAGACCTCGGGAAGATACAAACGTCCAGGAGGTAGAGGTCAAACACAAGGTCCTTACAGGCCTCGATAATGGGTTGCATCAAGCCAGAAAGAAGGGGGAAGACAGGCTCCAACCATATAAAAATCAGCTCCAATGACTTCCCACTACAGCTGCCAAACAAATCCTTCTTGGCAGCCCCCTTGGGAGGAAAACTGGCACTCTTATCACAATTGACAAATGATCACCAAAGACAAATGGGTTCTCAACATTGTATTTCAACATTACAGGTTCCACTTTCACACTATGCCAAGGTTAAAAGGAATGCCAAATCTGCCGCCAAATCAATGGGCAGAGGCTCAAAAACAAATTACAGCACTCATGGATATGACAGCTATTCAAAAGGTACCATCACAGGAGCAAGGACAAGGATTTTACTCAAGACTCTTTCTGGTACCCAGAAAGGACAAAGCCTGGAGGCCCATTCTGGATCTTTCATCTCTAAACACTTACCTGGATGTTCTGAAATTCAAAATGTTGACATTACAGCAGCTTCTTCCCATGCTGGGCAAGAAAGCTTGGCTCGTGAATTTGGACCTCAAAGAGGCATACCTGCATGTCCCTATCAGTCAAAACTGCAGAAGACACCTCAGATTCATAGCTGGTTCAATGCACTACCAATTCTCTGCACTGCGCTTTGGCTTATCAACTGCGCCCAGGGTCTTCACAAAGTGCCTGGCACCAGTAATTGCATTTTGAAGACAGAAAGGAATTCAAATTTATCCGTACCTGGACGACTGCCTGATTCAAGCAGAGAGTAAGGACATTCTTCTAAAGCATCTGGCGTTTGTAAAAAAGTTAAGTTGCCTGGGGTACACAGTAAACGAAAAGAAATCAAAACTAGTGCCCTCACAAGAGATTATGGGTGCTAGCTTGAACACAACGGCCCAGATGGATTATCTCACGCCAGACAAACAAGGACAACTGACTCAATAATTTCAGCTGATGGCAACAAAGACCCAACTCCCTGGAAGAAAAATTCTGCAGGCCTTGGGTTACATGGCATCCTGCACACTACTAATTCCATGTGCCAGACTGCATACGAGGAAACTACAATGGTACCTAAAGAATGTATGGTCTCATCACTGTCAAAGTTTGGAAACAGTTATACCACTAATCCCTTGTCTTCAACAGGAGTTTCAATGGTGGGCTCAAGCTTGTCACCTCAACAAGGGACAGCCTTTTACACAACCCACAGCCAGGCAAGCACTAACAACAGTTGCATCGGATTATGCCTGGGGAGCACACATGGCAGGCAGATGTATTCAGGGCACGTGGCCCGCAGAACAAAGGCATCTTCACATCAATCAAAAAGAGATGCTAGCTGTACAAAATGCGATTATAGCTTTCAAGGACCTGCTGCATCCAGGACTACTCCTCCTAAAGACAGACAACACCACAGTTATGTGGTACATAAACAAGCAAGGGGGAACTCGCTCCTACCCCCTATGCAGACAAGCTATGACCTTATGGAACACAGCTATAAACATTCAAGTTCATCTGCAAGCACAATTCCTGCCAGGAGAGAAAAACACACTGGCAGACGACTTAAGCAGAAACATCATGGATCCCCACGAATGGGAGTTGAATCCACAAATATTCAGAATGATAACACAGAAATGGTGGAGCCCGGACATAGATCTGTTTGCATCCCCAATAAACTGCCAGCTACAAAAATTCTGCACAAGGAGTTACCATCCACAAGCATGGAAAGTGGATGCCCTCATTCAGCTGGGAGAACCTACAAGAATACGCTTTCCCACCACTACCTCTCCTGCCAAAGGTACTCATAAAAGCCAGGCAGGAAGAGCCAAAGATGATCTTGATTGCACCAGACTGGCCACGCCAGCACTGGTACCCAATCTTAAGGAGCTTAGCACAAGAACCACCCTGGATTTTGCCTCAAATCCCACATCTGCTGACTCAGCACAACAAACAAATACTACACAGCCAGCTAAAGACCTTAAACCTAGCTGCATGGAAGATTCCTTAGTCAAGCAAGCAATGCCTCTCTCCAAAGTTGTTATGGATGTTATTCTGGAGGCCATGAGGCCAAGTACCAGGAAAGCCTATTTGGATAAATGGAAGAGATTCTGTGCCTGGAACCAAGCTCACAGCCTTGACCCTCTTGTCCCAAACATTCCTCAGATACTACAATACTTAACTGAGATGCTGGACAAAGGACTCTTCTTCTCATCCATCAAGATCCACACCTCTGCCATCTCTGCTCATTACAACACGGATCCACCAATTTTCTCTAATCCTCTGTTAAAACAGTACCTCAGAGGGGCTAAAAACCTAAGACGGCCCCGTAGAGCACGTACTCCAATTTGGGACCTCAACTTTGTTTTGGAGAAGCTAACTTTACCTCCTTTTGAGCCAGCCAACACAGCAGAATTAAAATATATCTCTTGGAAAACTGCTTTGCTCCTGGCAATAACATCAGCATGAAGAGTTTCAGAATTACAGGCACTAATGGCAGTGGAACCTTTCCTCATTTTCCACAAAGACAGGGTGTCTTTACGAACTAACCCTACTTTTATGCCAAAGGTGGTATCCAGTGTGGCTCTAAACCAAACTATTCACCTGCCAACTTTTTAATCCTAAACCACAGAACAAAGGGGAGAGACTACTGCACTCTTTGGACATTCACAGGCAGTTACGCTTCTACTTGGACAAAACCAAAAAACCTTTCAGAAAATCTGAGCAATTATTGGTAGCATATGCTGCAGGAGCACAGGGAAAAGCCATTTCAAAACAGACTATTTCAAAATGGATAGGACATTGTATACGTTTCTGCTACACATACCATGGAAAACCTGTACCTAGCAGCATTAGATCTCACTCCACCAGGGCAACAGCCACTTCAACTGCCTACCTCAGGGAAGTACCTACCAAGGATATTTTGGAAGCAGCAACTTGGAGTTCTGTACACACCTTCACCCAGCATTACCATCTGTCTCTATACTCTAAATCCAGAACACACCTTCACCAAGCATTGCCATCTGTCTCTATACTCTAAATCCAGAGCTGGCTTCACCACTGCAGTGCTGCTGGGCCTTATAGCCACCCCTAATGCCTTTTAGGACCAGCCACCCTTCCTCAGCTTTGGGATTCTACCCAAGTGCAATGACTGCAGCAGTGTAACATGATGAACATAGTACAGTTTTGTACCTACCATAAATGTAGATGTTCGAGTGTATACACTGCTGCAGTCCAGGTTACTCTCCCTCCTTCTCCTCTTATTGGCTGGTACGTACCCATGTCTTCTATCCTTACTACCTATGGGGAGTATTTGCTGGTAGCTGTAAGTTGTTTTTTGCTTTTCTTATGTATGTTTTATTAGCAATTGGAATTGCCTACCTATTTAGAGGCACCTGACATCTGGGGCAAGAAAAACTGAAGAAAATGGCGTCTGCTGCATCTTATATACCCCTGTCGCACTGACGTCAGGGAGAAGGCGACAGCAACCGACGTGGGACCAAGACTTTGGAACTCAGGCTGACTGGGGAACTGACTGACGGCAGGATAACCCAAGTGTAATGACTGCAGCAGTGTATACACTCGAACATCTACATTTATGGTAGGTACAAAACTATACTTTACTTGTTGTGGCCATGGATTCGGTGTGGTCCAAGGGTTCGGTATGGACCAGGGAAGTCATTCCGTTTGTCGGTGTTGAAAGGCTGATATTCAGGTTTGAGAAAAGCTCTTGTGCCATCCTCATCCCTTCAGATAATTTCGTAAGAACTGTTGTTAGATCCATCGGTGTCCTGTCCATAGTTGCTTCTGTCATCGGCTGGCTACTGTAGCCCGAGATAGGTGTTATGTTCCCTACCATTTTGTCATGTGGAGTAAAAGACTTACAACTGGTAAAAAAACTCACTAAAAACGAAGATAAATTTCACTAAGAACGAACTTTGTGACACGAAAGCATTCAAAAAGAATTAAAAGGAAGCCCCAAACTTTTGCTTCAAACGAACCTCTTCCCTAGGATGTTAGTTTGAGAAAACAAATGCCCATCCCCGCAGTAAGGGATAGCAACAGACCCTGAGATGTATGACTGTGGCAAATACGTGGCCTCTGTTTTTGTACGAAAGGGGAACAACATCTCTTTCCCGCACTGCAATAGAACTATCCAATTTCATGACCACTTTGACTGCAACTCTAAAAATGTGGTTTACTGCGCTATTTGTGTACGCTGTGAAAGTTTTTATATAGGCAAAATTAACAGAAAGCTAAGTGATCACATAAAGGAACACACCGCAGCAATCCGCAAACAGGACAGTTTGAATGCCCTAGCTAAACATAGCAAACACTGCCTGAACTTCACCGGCTTTAAGTTTATGGCATTAGAAAGAATAGCTGAGTTCATAGGAGATGTGGACACGCTCTTGCAAGTCCGGGAGCTAAAATGGCAGATCGAACTTAAAGATGATGTCAGCCCAGGTCTTAATGAAAGCCTAAACATCAAATGTGCCTTAAAATGCTATAGAGATTGAAAGTATTGAAATGTGAGTTAACTTGATTTCATCAGAAGTATGTCATATATTATCTGAAAGTACAGAAATGCAGTCTGACTGGGTCTTATAAAGGTAATACATTTTTTTTCTCGTTTTTTTGTTTGTTTTTTTTGCACATGACCCCACTTTTCACACGATACCTCAGGCTTCTTTTTTGCATTTGACCCCACTTTTCACACAATACCTCAGGCTTCTTTCCAAGTTTCTGTTCCAGGTATACTTGTTGCACATGACACTACAGGATTCACATGGCACCCCTCCTGGTTAATTGATCTACCTTTTCAATGATAATGAAGCTGCACACGACACCTTGCAAGACTACTGTTGTTACATTATTATTGGTTAGGAACTGTACACCTTGCAAGACTACTGTTGTTACATTATTATTGGTTAGGAACTGTTGTGTTAATTTAAATAAACTACTTGAAGTAATGTATTTAAACAATATTAAAATGGTTGCTTGTGTTAATGAAAATGTCATTCTGAAGAAGTCTTGATATTAAAGAAGACAAAAATGCTAAATAATACAAGAGTTGCTGATGTTTTCCTTTTAATTCTTTTTGAATGCTTTTGTGTCACGAAGTTTGTTCTTAGTTTTATAGATATATATATATATATATATATATATATATCTATATCTACACATACATACAGGGCCAGTGCTAGCATTTTGGGGGCCCTACTCAAGAGAACATCAAGCGTGACCACATTGCCATTGCACCTCCTTCCCTGTCAAGCTCATCCAGCACCATTTAACCACTAGTGTCACTACATTCAGATTATTAAGAATTGATGTGCCAAGCCACAGACTGGCATTTAGTACCAAGGTTACATTACGATAAACTTCTGTACTACAGTACGGTAGCTAATCACAGGTACACACATCGACTGACACTTAATACCAATGTTGCATTAAGACAACCCCCTGTACCACAGTAAGGTAGCTACTCACAGGTGCGCACACACTGACTAGCATTTAGTACCAATATTACAATCCTGATAAACCCCTGTACCACAACAAGGTAGCGACTCACAGGTGCACATGACAAGGTAGCAACTCACAGGTGCACACACTGATTGGCATCGAGTACCAATGTGACATTATGAAACCCCTGTACCACAGCAAGGTTACCACTCACAGATGCAGACACTGACTGCATACTCAACTGCCCAGATTTTCAAAGAATGTCCAGATGTGACTCTTGTTTGATCTGTTCCTCAATTTAGAGTTTTCTGGATTTTTTTGTGGCAAATCATTGATGACTGAATTCATTAAATGACAGGCATTTCAGTTTAACTTAATATACCCTTCAGAACATGCATGGCAAGACCTTTTATTCTAACATTTTCAGTTTATTAGAGCAATATTTAAAATTTGCCCAGATCTTTGGGGCTGGAACCCCATTATCTGTGGCTTTGTCCAGATTTTGTGCCATGAGATAAAGAGCTACAGCTGGCATTTAGTAGCAATGTTGTTACATTACGACAAGCCTCTGTACTGCATCAAGTCCCACAGAGGTACACAGAGACACAGACTCCCACACAGAGAGAGAGAGAGACACAGAATCCCACAGACAGAGAGAGAGAGAGAGAGACACACACACACAGACTCCCACAGAGAGAGAGAGACACACAAACTCCCACAGAGAGAGAGAGAGAGAGAGACACAGACACAGACTCCCACACAGAGAGAGAGAGAGAGAGACACAGACTCCCACACACAGAGAGAGAGACACACAGACTCCTACACACAGAGAGAGAGAGAGAGAGAGAGAGAGAGAGAGACAAGACTCCTACACACAAAGAGAGAGAGACACAGACTCCTACACACACACAGAGAGAGAGAGAGACACACACAGACTCCTACACACACACAGAGAGAGAGAGAGACACACACACACACACACAGACTCCTACACAGAGAGAGAGAGACACACACAGACTCCTACACACAGAGAGAGAGAGAGAGAGAGGCACACACACAGACTCCTACACACACACAAAGAGAGAGAGAGAGAGACAGACAGACTCCTACACAGAGAGAGAGAGACAGACTCCCACACAGAGAGAGAGAAAGGCACAGACTCCCACACACAGACACATGATAAAGACTGCACTACAGCAAGACTGAACATCAACACCCACACAATTACTGACATGCAGAACAGTCACACTGCAGATGTACACAACACAGCTATGGGACACAGAAAAGACTACAGACAACATACAAGGGAAAGCCATGGGGATTACAGAGCCTGAGGCAGACTCAAACCCAAACAAACCCAAAAGAAAGCCATGGGGATTACGGAGCCTGAGGCAGACAGACTCAAACCCAAATAAACACACAAAGACATGGGGATTACTGAGCCTGAGGCAGACTCAAACCCATGCACAAGAGAGTAATGGGGATTAGTAAGTCTGACACAGGCAGACTCAAACCCAGAGAGAAAAAGGTGAATACCGAAGTGGCATTCATCTTCCATGTGCATTTGTACCTCTTCAGCTTCTGACTGCTGCCACTTGTCTGTTCTTCCTTTGCTTCTGTCCTAGCCCCTGATGAGTCCTACTGCTCCCAACTGTCCTACCATTCTGAGTCCTGCCTCTACCCTGCCGCTCCACACGAGTCCTTCTGCTCCCGACAAGTTCTGCCACTACCCTGCCGCTCCACACGAGTCCTTCTGCTCCCGACAAGTCCTGCCACTCCCGACGAGTCTAGCTGCTCCTAGCTGCCTTTGCCTAACATCCTGCTAGTTCCATCCTCATGGTCCTACCTGTTGGAGGTACGCAAACAAAAAAAGTGAATACACAGCATACAAGCCACACTAAAGTACTACCTGAAATTACTGCCTGACAGCATTATAAAAGATTACTGGAAAGGAAATATGAGCACATACCTAATCTACAGTTTTACTGGTATCTTATGAATTTTCTTCTGGACAAAGTCTTCAATGAGGCTGCCATGTGATACACTTCGTCCCACTTCATGCTCAATTGAGAGCACAGCTAAGCCTGAAAGTCTCTCCTGACTCATTGACGAACGCAGGTATGTCTTTGAGTTTCAGCTTAGAAAAGTTGCGTTCTGCAGTAGCCACTGTAACGGGTGCAGTCAAATAAATGCGCAGTGAAACATGGAACGTATCATCGTGGAACTCATAAACAAAGACATTGGTAATCTCCAAACTCTGGACCCTACTCAGTTTGGATTTGTAAAAGGCAGATCATGTCTCCTAAACCTGATTGACTTCTTTGAATCAGTCACCAAAGCCATAGATGAGTGTAAAATGGTTCACACAACTTATCTAGATCTCGCCAAGGCTTTTGACACCATCCCCCACTCTGGAATTAGATAAGCTCACTAAACTAGGTATAAATCCGTATGTCACAAGATGGGTTGCCAACTGGCTCACGGACAGAACCCACACTGTGAAAGTAGTGGATTCCACAGGGTTTAGTCCTGGGTCCTCTCCTGTTTGGTATCTACCTCTCTGAAGTGCAGGCCAAGACAGAAGGTCTTTGGCTAACAAAGTTTGCAGATGACTGCAAACTAGGAGCCTTAATCGAAACTCCTAACGATGTGGACAAACTACAAAAGGGCCTCACTGAGACAGATACCTGGTGTCAAAGCCGTGGCCTGAAGCTCAATGCCAAAAAGTGTATTGTCATCCCCATTGGTAAACCTCTGTACCCATGAACTACCACATAGCTGGTAGTCTACTTAATGCCGAAAATGTGATAAGGGACCTTGGGACACAGGTGGACAGTAGTCTCTCCTTTGATAATCACATCGCCACAGTGGTCAGGAAATCCTTCTACGTGGCTCATCTCATCACAAAAGGATTCTCATCCAGAAAAAAAGAGGTCATTGTTCCCCTCTACTCATCACTCATTAGACCCATTATAGAGTACAACACCCCTTTTGGTACGTACCTCACAAGACATACAACTGGAAAGACCACAGAAATACCTCACAAAGAGGATTACTGGCCTCAAACAGATGCCCTATGCAGACAGTCTCAAAAAACTACAGCTTTACTCCATCGCATATCACCTACTCAGGGGCGATCTCTGCCTAACATACAAAGCTATGTCAAACCCAGTTAAAGAAATCCCAATCCCTCCGAGCTGCATGCTCTAGGGACCTTAACCTTGTCACCACAATAAACAGAACATGCTGGAGGGATAGATTCCTGTCCCAGAGACTTCCCATACTCTGGAACAGACTACCTATGTCAAACAGAGCTCCTCATTAGCACTCTTCAAGAAAAATCTTGATGATTGGATGGGAAATGGGAAATTCACCCCGGGGATCACTTCTGTGGCTCTGCTCGACAGGGGCACAGGAAAATAATTTTCTTGGGTGGCGAAAGCCAGGGTACATTTTTTGGCTAGGCTTGTATGGGCCCTAGGACCGATAGCCTAGTACCTACCTATGAACCTATAAAGTATTTATATATATGTCTTGCAAGTGGTTGCGAATAAGGAAATATAACACAGTCAGTGGTGATGATTCATTATCAATCATTCGAGAAAGTCTTTTAAGTTCGTGTCCAAGGTCAGAGTCATCAATATCACAGTGGCCACTTCTGTCAGTCAGTTGTTCTTTCAGAGCCTTGCAGTGTTGCAGCAGTGCGTCTTCTGCAACATCACTCAAGGCTTTAATATTTGATAAAAATCCAAAGGCCTTATCAAACTCAGAAAGCTGCTGAAACCGGTCAGTAAACGATTGGATTGTTGTGTCCAGCAGCACATTGAAGAACTCTACACGTAATTTTACCGCTGGATCCTGTACAGTCTCATCTTCTCCTTCATAGTCAAAGAACCGTTTTACTTTCCTCCGTCTCTTTTCTTGAAATGTGCTGCCTACATCCAGTTCTTCTGCTATCTTGGAGGCTTCGCCCATGGCATGTTGAAATCCCGTTTCTCTAATTCCTTAGCAGGTCCATAGTGGATGCCAGCACTTTGACACATGTCGTAATATCAACAGATGGACTCTGCAGAATTTTGCTTGCATGATTTACCTCGGTCAGCACATCATACCAAACCACTAAACATACAATGAACTGGTATGACACAAGTTCTGAGCACAGTCCTCTTGCTTGTTGCTATGTTGCAGCATCATTTGTACGTACTGCTTGCCCCATCTCCTGTAATGCCTCAATGACTCCCTTCAACTGAAATCTTACTGCCTTGACAGAGTCTATCCTGCATTCCCAGTGAGTCTCCGACAGTGGCTTCACAGTGACATTTGTGTGCCATTTTAAGATCTGCCATCGGCTTGTTGATGCTGAACAGAGTATGTAAATGTTCTGCAGACATCCAAAGAACGACACTGCCTGTACTGATGAATCTGCTGCATCACTAACTATAAGATTTAAATTATGGCAGGCACACGACACATAAAAAGCCCTTTAATTCATCTGTTTTATCCGGGCCTGCAGTCCAGCGCGTTTCCCCTTCATGTTGCTGCCATTGTCGTATCCTTGTCCTCGACAGTCATTAATGACCAGTTGATGGTTTTGAAGAGTCTGAAGAAGAGCTTCTGTCAGTCCTGCCCCAGTTGTGTCATTCACAGGCACAAATCCCAGAAAATGTTCAACTGTGGCTGCAGTCTGTGAAATATCCACATATCGAACTACTACAGCAATTTGCTCTTGATTGCTGATGTCTGGCGTGCAATCAAGAATCACAGAAAAGTACCTAGCGTCCTTCACCTTCCCTACAATGATCCTTAAAATAGCATTTGCAATCAGCTGGATAACTTCATTCTGTATGTCCTTCCCAAGATAGTGATCCATTATCTCTTTGTTACGAATACGATGCAACTGTTCAGCCATGACAGGGTCAAACTGCAACAAAAGTTGCACTTGTACCTAAGAAGTTGCAATTGCCATAGGTGTCCAGGGCATCAGTTATACCACGGAATGCCATGTTCCATTCTGCCAAGTACTGGACAACAGTAATAATGCGTTCTAACACACCACGCCAGTGAGTTCTCCTTTTCAACCACTGCTTGTCTCTTATCATCCATAGTCTGCCTACTCTTTATTCTGTTGTCCAGTTCCTTCCACTTCATCATGCACGCAATATGCTCTGGCGCTCGGTCATGGCTGTGTAATGCTTTGGACATCTCTCTCCATGCTTTGTAACCACTTGACCTGAGAAGATGGTTAGAATGTCCAAACAATTTGCATGGAAAGCAAAACAGTGCGTCCTTTGAGACCGAATATGTCAGCCAAGTGCGTTTTGCTCTCACTCCATTAGGCAGCACTTGGAAGTAGTTCTCAGATATAAATCTTTTTTTCTGCTCATTGACTAGGAACTGTGGTAACACCACTTGCACAGGTCCATGCTAAATGGCAGCTACCCCAAACCCATCCCTAATCAAGTCTGGCGAAGTCCCTAGATCCTCCAAAGATGTACCTGACACTCCCTGCAAGTCATAGGCCACATTTGTCACTACGGAGGTATGGGCTCCTTCTGTATCAAAGTCTGGTGATCCAGGCAACACCTCAGGTGAATCTGCATTTGCTGCAGTGCTTTCACCCATGGTAATGGCTGTAGGTCCACAGAAAGTAGCCTGTGGTGTGGCTGCAAGAGAGTGGTCACTTTCTAGTGAAAGGATGCTGGCCTCACAGTGGTTAGACTCTAATGCAGAACCATTGTGTTGTCCTGAAAGCAGACTTTTTCCTGAATCTCCCCTCTCCAATGAGTCACAGAAAAATTTCATAATGGAACCCTGTCTCTCTGCATCCTCATTCCTCTGCTGCTGAAGCTTTCTTTTTGCTGCTTCTGACAAATATGTACGCTCCATCTCTAACTGGGAATGGAAGTAAAGCAGAATTACCACACATGCAGAGTCTTTTTGTCATACTGTTATTAAAAATGCTTAATGACTATTGCACTGCAGGCAGAAAGACTGAAAAATGACTAACCGATAGGCGCAAACAAGTAATGAGAGGCCCAGGTTAGAGTTTCATGTTAAATATCTAACAATAGAGGTGAACTTCAGCTTTTTCTACACAATTCTTCCCCTGTCATCCCCCTAAACTTGTGAAGAGGCCTCAAATGATGCAAAAGATTGATATTATAAGCTCTCAGACTAAAGTCTGAAAGAACTAATGACTAGGAGAGGAACAAGTTTGAAGGGGAACACACCAAACTGAGGCAAGACAAATATTATGGTACAATACAGACTACACATGCCCACTACCTCTCAATCTCTTAGCAGACTTGAACAATCAAAATCATTGGTTGAACAAAGGAGTGAAATCATGGATTTGCTAGAAAACCTCATTTGTGAGGGATGAAGAAATGGCACACAGACTAGGAGACTGACATTCCCAGAACCCCTCTTAGCACAGGATCCGTGTACAAAAGCATAAATCCAAGGAATGTACCATGCATTACGTGGAGGGTATGAAACAAGAAGTCCATTTCTGTTAGTAACCCCAGCCGTCCGCATTGTGCTATGCAATCATTTTGAGAGAGAACAGGCTAAAAATCAAAAACATCTGGACACAATTCTCACAGGCCCCATCAACCTCCTAAAACTGTCAACTTAATTCAGACAGCCAAAAAACTTGGATAGCAGAGCAGTGTTTGCAGTAGTATGCATTAAAGACATCAGTACATTCTGTGGAATTCTTAACCCCCCATCTCGGCACAATTTTGGACAAAGTGAAAAAAAAAATTACCAATGTGCTTATACAGTCTGTGACCCCTCCCCCCATTACAAAAAGAACTCCAGGCAAACAATGGACACTGCAACATTCTCACAGACCCTAACCACACTCCCAAACTTTCAATACAATAGCTATGGACCATAAAAATAAGTCATTGCAACAAGGTATATCAAGGACAGTTAGACAGCACTGTAAACAGATGGCAGAACAGTGTTTGCATTAGCAGGCAGCAAGATATCAGTACATTCTGCGGACTTCTTAACCCCCCCCCCCCCCAAGTCAAGGCAGAATTCTGGATGAAGTGAAAACAAAAAGGCATAGCATAAACAATGTGCTTACAGTGTGCAACCCCCTATTAAAAATACTCCAAGCAAACAATGGACACTGCAACATTCTCACAGGCCCTAACCACACTCCCAAACTTTCAACACATTAACTACGGACAATGAAAAAACTTAAGCCATTGCATCAGTAGTACATTGTTGGTAAACACAATAGTAGTTTAACAGGGTTTGCATTAGTATACATTCGAACATCTACACCTTCTGCAACATTCTCACAGCTGCTAACTACCCTCCTGACACTAGGCATGGTGAACAATGCACAAGTCCTGTCAACCTCCAAAGAGAATAATTCAGACAGCCAATAATAACTGCAGAACAAGGCGTAACATCAGGGATAGTTAAACAGTACTATAAACCTAGACAGCTGAACAGTGTTTATATTAGCATGTAATAAGATATCAGGCCCCATCAACCTCCAAATAGCATAATTCAAACAGCCACAAATAACTGCAGAACAAGCTGTAACATCTGGGATATTTAAACTGCACTATAAACCTAGACAGCAAAACAATGCTAATGCATTAAGATATCAGTACATTCTGCGGAATTCTCACCCCCCCCACCACCACCACCACCACCACCAGCCAGCCGATGCACAATAATCCTGGATAAAGTGAAAACCAAAAACATAGGCGTAGCATTAACAATGTGCTTATAGTGCGTGTGGCCCCACATTAAAAAACTTCAGGCAAACATTGAACACTGTAACATTCTCACAGCCACTAACTTCTCTCCCAACATTGGGCTTTTTAAACAATGTACAGGCGCCAGCATATTCCAAATTACATAATCCAAACAGCCAAAAATAACTCAGAACAAGCTGTAACACTAAGGATATTTAAACAGTACTATAAACCTCGACAGAACAGTATTTGCGTTAGCATGCATTAAGATATCAGTACATTCTGCAGAATCCCCCCCCAGCCGATGCGCAATAATCCTGGATAAAAAGTGAAAACCAAAAACATAGGCGTAGCATTAACAATGTCCTTATACAGTACATGACCCCCATTAAAAAGGCTCCAGTCAAACATTGAATACTGCAACATTCTCACAGGCCCCTAACCACACTCCCAAACTTTCAACACATTAACTACGGACAACGAATAAGTTGCAGTCATTGCATCAGTGAGTAAAACTTTGCAGTTATACGCAAAGTAATAATAGTGTAACAAGGCTTGCATTAGTATACATTCAAAACCTCTATGCCTTCAGCAGCAACATTCTCACAGCTGCAAACTACCCTCCCAACATTATGCATTTTAAGCAACGTACATGCCCCATCAACCTCCTAACCTCTCAGCACAATTCAAACAGCAGAACAAGGTGTAACATCAGGGATAGTGTAAAACAGTACTATAAACCTAGATAGCAGAACAGTGTTTAACAAATGTGTAAAAAAACTCAAAACCTACTGCAAATTCAGTTGACAATCTACCAACAGTTTCAAAAAGTAGCAGTTGAAGCCAGTTCTTATCCTGAATACTTAAAAGATCCATTACTGAGCAGTACACATCCCAACCATCTAGAAAATATACATTATACCCTTGCACAAAGGTGGAAGCTTGAGCGAACTTAACTTATAGGCCAAGAGCAATTCTTCCCCCACTACCTAAACTCCTAGAGGAATGCATTCATTCTCAACCAATAATTTACTTCCCAAATCCCAACACAGCTTAGTTCAGACCTCATGCTGCAGCTGCCCTCCTCAGTTATAATAACACAATTTACAAATGATGGTATCTGGCTTTCTCAGTTTGTTAAAGGCCTTTGTCAGAGTCTCTCAACAAACTACTAACTCTTTCACCAACCTTAATCAGATCCCCCTAGCCCTCCACTGGCTCCAAAGCGTCCCAAAAGGTCATAAACAGCCATAAAATGTTTCCAGTATCTATCCCCCCTCTACTTCCATTCACATTAGCAGTGTCACAAGGCTATATCCTTGATCCACTTAAATTTAGTGGATTATCAACCTCAGTAACGCCACATCCCTATCGCTCACAATCCAATATGCTGACATCGATACACCTGTGTTACATCTACCATGCAACAGTTTATGTCCCAACCAAGGCTGAAATAAGCTAGTCTTCACCACTTACCCCATATGCCTGTACGCTTAAGACTATTGACTTAGACAGCAGCATCAAACAAGACTGCCCACCTATCCATGCTCTAGCCCACAAGACTGCCCACCTATCCCTGCTCTAGCCAACTACAATATCCTTCTCTGTCCCATTATTTATCTCCCCTCCTTTTCGTCAACCCTATCTCATTCTCTCTACCGTTTACATATACAGCATAGATACTGCCAGAACAAAATCCTCTTGCTCCAAATAAGTTATATACTCTCCTAACCAATGGGCAATCAAAATTAAATGTATATTACACTTCACATTCCCTTATGTTGTCCCTCATAAATAGAAACCAAATTATTTTACAGATTTCTAGCACATGTACTAAAGCATTTCTCCCTGGGCATCCACTGAAAATGGGTTCTATCCCAGACTATCCAGAAAACAAATGTAAAATAAGAAAAGTAAAACTGGTATAACCACAGCCCCTCACCCCCCCATCGTATCCTTCAAGGATGCATCTGCAGTCATCACATATGGGTTGTCCTGCCTCAGGCAGCCCTTCGGTCGGCCGGATTCCAAAGTCTGGGTCCGGCGTCGGCTGATGTCGCCCTTTACCCGACATCAGAGCGCCTGGGGTATAAAAGCGTCAGCCGATGCCATCTTCCTCAGTCTTTCTTGCCGCGTGGTGCCCGAAGCAGAACAGTTCGCAAGTGCCGGTCGGCCAGCTCCTGTAATTCATCTACCGAAGACTTCAAAAGCTAAGTACCCCGTTGGGGACTCTCTCTTGCCTCAGCCGATGTCAGATAAAGTTAATAATTGCTTAACTTGTGGGAAACAAATACCTCATAAGGATTTCCACTCTTACTGCCTCCCCTGCCTAGGCCCAGACCACGATGTCTCGGCCTGTTTTGCCTGTGCTTCCTTCAACCGACGCACTCTTAGACGTCGGGCGGAGTTTGCAGAGGAATTTTTTGGGGCTAGTTTTTCGTACAATATGCCGTTGGAAACTCCGACTTCACATTTAACAAAGAAACGGAAGGACAAGGACCGACACACGCGGCCCGCGGTTTCGGCTGAAACCACGGCCAGGCCTAACGCGAGTGTCTCGGTCTCGGCTGAAACAGAGTCCTTGGTACTTCCGACCCCCAAAACCGCTCAACCGACAACCTCGGCCCTGGAGGCCCCTGCTGAGTCGGTTATTGAATTTCCTTCAGAAACTGGTGTCTTGGAAACTTCCGACACCATTCCTCTAGACAAAACTACACCAGCACGTGGTGCAGCCAGGCCTCCTGCATCCATGTCCATAAAGGCATTCACCAGGGCTAAAGCTGCTAAACACACAAAAGCTATGCCTCCCAGGGTTACTCCTCAGGGACCCACTACAAGTTCACAGATTCTAACCTTAGCAGAGGACCTTATTTCCTTAATTAGGGGCTCCTAACCCCATCCGGACAGGGGCTCTCAACCTCCTCTAGAAAAAAGGCCCAGGGTTGAGCCCTCTGATCCCCACTCCTCAGAGGAAGCCTCTGATGGCTCTGCTCTCTCGGACTACCAGGAGGAGGCTTTTTCGGCCTACGAGGACTCTGATGCAGCCGAATCTATCCCCTCGGCCTCCCCACCTGAAGAACTATCCTTCGGGGAGACCCTTCACACTATGAGAGAGCATTTCAAATGGCAGGGCCAGGAATTCTCTGATTCCAGAAAAAGATTAAGAACTTTTCTGCATTTACCTCAACATAGACCTTTGGCTATTCCTCCTGTTTTGAATGTCATTGATGATGTGTACTCTGAGTCTAGCATAACCCCTGACACTCTTCCTCCGGCCCCTGTCAAGCCCGATAGGTACTACAGGGTCCCGGACTCACATAATTTTCTTTACAAGGCCCACTCTGCTGATCCAGAAACTATTACCCAGGGCCCTAAAGGGGTTGCAGCTGCCACAACTAAAAATCCACTGCCCTCTGAAAGGGAGTCCAGGGCTTTAGAGAGATGGGGTAAAAAAGTGTATACTTCTGCTACTCTTTCTATGAGGGCATTAAATTGTCAATTTCATATGATACAGTACCAAGAGTATTTGTTAGATGAATTGCATAAGAAACTGTCTTCACCTGAACCCCTAGATCGCAAATCACTTCAGGATCTGGTATATAACTCCCAGCAGGTTAGCAACCATTTCTTGCAGTGTGGTTATGATGCATTGGAAGCTTCATGTAGATCAGCTATGACAGGTGCAGTCATACGTAGGCATGCTTGGCTGAAGGAACAATCTCTGCCAGACCATGTTAAAGCTAAGCTTCTGGATGCTCCACTGGAAAAGCAAAAGTTATTTGGTTCCACTGCTCAGGAGGTCTTAAAGAAATTTGAGGAAAAGGCAAAATCTGTACAAACAGTCAAAGATTTTCTACAAGTCCAACCACCAAGAGTCAGCAGAAATTGGCCTACCAAAAATTGGTCCTTTCCGGCCACAGAAAGATTTCAGAGAGGCAAGAGCAGGCGTGCCAGAGGTAGAGGGCAAGCAAGAGGCTCCTACAGAGGACGGCAATGGCAGCCTCCCAACCAGAGAGGTAGTGCAGGACCTACAACAGCTGCACAAGGACAGACTCAATGACTTTGCTTTGACTCCGCCAACCAGGGCTCAATTAAAAGCACCTTTGGGTGGAAAGCTTTCTTTATTCTCAGTAAATTGGCACAGTATTATAAGAGACAAATGGACACTGCAAATAATAGACAAAGGATACAGGTTCCATTTTCACACATTGCCAAAAAGAAAAGGCATGCCAGACCTGCCACCAAATCAAAGGGCAGAGGCTTTGAAACAAATCTCCTACTTAATGCAAATGAAAGCTATAGAAAAGGTTCCTCTTTCAGAACAAGGCCAAGGATTTTATTCCAGACTATTCCTTGTTCCAAGAAAAGAAAATAAATGGAGGCCTATTCTCGACTTGTCCGCACTGAATACTTATCTCATTGTGCCAAAATTCAAATTGCTGACTCTACAG
Source organism: Protopterus annectens (assembly GCF_019279795.1). Taxonomy (NCBI): domain Eukaryota; kingdom Metazoa; phylum Chordata; order Ceratodontiformes; family Protopteridae; genus Protopterus; species Protopterus annectens. Next base: position 1,266,123,540 of record NC_056741.1, on the reverse strand, counting down.
CAACTCCTTCTCATGCTGGGCAAGGGGTCTTGGCTGGTGACTCTAGACCTCAAGGAGGCATACCTGCATATCCCTATCAGACAAAGTTGCAGAAGACACCTCAGATTTCTTGCAGGTTCAGAGCATTATCAATTCTCAGCATTGCCCTTTGGCTTATCTACTGCGCCCAGAGTATTCACGAAATGCCTGGCATCAGTAATTGCACACTGCAGACTTCAGGGGATTCAAATATACCCATATCTGGACGACTGCCTTATACAAGCGGACAGCCAACAAACTTTGGTAAAGGACTTGACTGCAAGGAAAATCCTGCAGGCCCTGGGTTACATGGCATCTTGCATTCCTCTGATTCCACAAGCAAGGCTGCATATGAGGAAACTACAATGGTACCTAAGGAGTTTATGGACTCAGCACAGTCACAGCTTAGAAACTTTGATCCCACATTCCATGCCTCCAAAAGGAATTTCTGTGGTGGGCTCAAGCAAGCCAGTCAAACAGGGGTCTGCCCTTCAGCAAACCAATAGCCAGCCAAACCATTACAACCGACGCTTCAGACCACGGTTGGGGAGCACACATGGAGGGCACATGTATTCAAGGACTATGGTCACAAAAGGAGCTACGCATGCACATAAACCAAAAGGAAATGCTGGCAGTGATACATGCAATCGAAGCCTTCAAACTCTTTCTGCATCAAAGCCACCTGCTAATAAGGACAGACAACACCACAGTTATGTGGTACATAAACAAGCAAGGAGGCACCCATTCCTACCCTCTTTGCAGACTGGCATTGAATCTATGGGAACTTTCCTTGAAACTCAGTATAGAGCTGCAATCCCAGTTTGTGCCAGGAAAAGACAATATACTGGCGGACAGCTTAAGCAGAAATATCATGGATGCACACGAATGGATGCTGCACCCAGACATCTTCCTACAGATAACACAATCATGGGGAAGGTCGGACATAGATCTTTTTGCCTCCCCCCACAATCATCAGCTGAAGATATTCTGCTCAAGGACATACCACCCACAAGCATGGAAAGTGGACGCCCTCTCTTTCAGCTGGAGAACTCTCTAACAGTGTATGCATTTCCACCTCTTCCATTAATGACCAAGGTCTTACTGAAGATCAGGACAGAGCAGCCAAAAGTGATTCTGATAGCTCCGGACTGGCCAAGACAGCACTGGTACCCACTGTTAAAGAGCATATCACGTACGGCACCATGGCCTCTTCCTCAATGGCCACTTCTCCTGACACAGCACAATTACAAAACTCTGCATTCCAACCTGAAAACCTTGAAACTAACAGCCTGGAAAATACCTTGACTCCTCCTCAGGATAAGCTTTCCAAGAGAGTGAAGGATAACATCATGGAAGCTCGCCGGCCTTCCACAAGAAAGGCATATTCAGCAAAATGGAAAAGATTTCACACTTGGAGCACCACAAAGGGCCTAGATGCGACAGTGATGAACATGGCACATATCCTGGAATACTTGGCGGAAATGCTCCACAATGGCCTGTCTTACTCTTCCATTAAAATTCATGCCTCAGCAATTTCAGCAGAGTATAATACTGATCCACCTGTCTTTTCTCATCCTCTCCTAAGACAGTTTCTAAGAGGAATTAAAAACATCAATCCTCCAAGGAAACCTCCAGTGCCTACTTGGGACCTTAACTTCGTGTTGGAAAAACTAACTCTGCCTCCCTTTGAGCCAGCAGCATCTGCAGAACTACAGTTCCTGTCTTGGAAGACTGCCTTCCTTCTGGCCATAACCTCAGCAAGAAGAGTATCTGAGTTACAGGCCCTCATGGCAGTACAGCCATTTCTTATTTTTCATCAAGACAGAGTCTCATTGAGAACCGATCCTTCATTTATGCCAAAGGTGGTATCCAGGGTCTCATTAAACCAAGATATTCACCTGCCTGCCTTCTTTCCAAACCCACAAAACAAAGGGGAGAAACTTCTGCACACTCTGGACATACACAGACAGTTGCGCTACTACTTGGACAGAGCTAAAAGCTACAGAAAAACTGACCAGTTGTTGGTAGCATATGCTGCTGGTGCACAAGGAAAAGCAATTTCCAAACGGACAATTTCAAAATGGATAGGGAATTGCATTCGTTCTTGTTATTCCCTTCATGGAAAAGCTGTGCCAGCTAACATTAGACCTCATTCCACCAGAGCCACAGCCACCTCCACAGCTTTCTTAAGAGGGGTGGCTACCAAGGACATTTTAGAAGCTGCTACATGGAGCTCCGTGCATACATTTTCCAAGCATTACAATTTACCTTTATATTCCAAATCCAGAGCAGGCTTTGCTACGGCAGTCCTGCAGGGCATTTTAGCTACACCATCCTTTACATAGATCCTCCACCCCCAGATTGGCTATGGTATTCTACCCATATGTGATGACTGCAGATGCATCCTTGAAGGACATACTACAGTTTTGTACCTACCATAAATGTAGATGTCCGATAGGTATGCATCTGCAGTCAGGTTTACCCTCCCTCCTTCCCCTCTTTGGTATTTATTGGGTACTTTACCCTCTCATAGCTAGCTGGGGTTATCTATTATGGTGTATTTGTTTTTTTTATATATATATATATATATATATTTGTATATATATATATATATATATATATATATGTGTGTATGTATATATATATATATATATATATATATATATTCATGTGCATGTTTGGAATTTATTGCATTTCTCCAAATTTAGCCTTCCTGTGAGGGCACCTGGCATCTGGGGCAAGAAACACTGAGGAAGATGGCGTCGGCTGATGCTTTTATACCCCAGGCGCTCTGACGTCGGGGAAAGGGCGACATCAACCGACGCCGGACCCAGACTTTGGAATCCGGCCGACTGAAGGGCTGCCTGAGGCAGGACAACCCATATGTGATGACTGCAGATGCATACCTATTGGACATCTACATTTATGGTAGGTACAAAACTGTACTTTCTTACCACCAGCGCACGGACATAAAACAAAACTGGTACAACTACAACCTGACCCCCACCCTCTTAGCACAAAAACTCTACACAAAACCAAAATAAAACTAATACAACCACAGCCCCAAAATAAAACTGGTACCACTACAGTCCTCACCCCCCAAACCTCTTAGCACAAAAACTGTACAGAAAACCAAAATAAAACTAATGCAACCACAGCCCACACTCCCCCAAACCTCTTAGCACAAGAAATATGCTATGCACAAAAAACAATCATGCACCCCCACAAAAAATAGTTAAAACTAAACCCAAAAACTTACCTTTTTTGCTTTCCACAGAAGGCTGCTTCCAATACTCTGCTCCCACTTCACGACTGAAGGCTCACCTGCTCTGTTTGCCTTCCTCATACCACTCAGTCCCTTTGAAGTTGCCCTTAAAAGGACAGTTTGCCAGACCTTTTCAGAAGTTGCCCTTAAAAGGACAGTTTAAAAAGAATATAATCCAAAAACCACGACCGCTGCAAAGGCTTTTGATCCACCACTGATCCGTTCCTGCTGTCCGTCCTCACGCTGGTCCAAACTCCGCTCGATCACTCTGCTGCTGCTAAGGAACACTCCTCTTTTGAAAAACAAGAGAAGTGATCCTTATTAGCTGCAGGTGCCTTTTTAAAGGCAGTTTGTGCAGGAGGTGATTTGCAAGGACCAATCAGGTCCTTGCTTCATCACTTCCTACTTAAAAAAAACAAACAAAAAAAAACCAAGGACTTAGTTCGCAGGCTGCTGCAGCCAATCAGATCCCTTGCTTCAGCGAGTGGACCTGATTGAGTGCAGCTTGCCAGCGAATCAAAAAAAAAAAAAGGAAACGCAGTTCGAATTTTCGCGATGACGGAGCAGCTAGACGTCCATGAGGAGCCAAGCCAAAGCAAAGTAAATGCCAGTCGGACCATTGGAGTAACCCGCGGATGCTGAATGGGGGTCCTTATTTGTGGGTAAGTAATCGGGGGCTCCCTGCTGCCGCAGGTTTCGCGGGTGCCTAACGCCAGCTATGTATGTATATATATATATATATATATATATATATATATATATATATATACATACATACACACACACACACACACACACACACACACACACACACATACACACACACACACCTATATATCTATGTGGGAGCACAACTTTCCATCGAAATGTAAAGCCATCGACTTACGGTAGAGAGAGATCAGCAGATCAAAATTTACCGGCTTTGCTAGTACAAGATCGTGGTACAGTGAGGATCGGGGGAATATGCCCCTTTTTCTGATGATCATCGTGTTACACTGCTGCAGTCATCACACTTGGGTTATCCTGTCATCAGGTGGTCCCGCAGTTGGCCAGAGTTCCAAAGTCTTGGTCCGGCGTCGGTTGCTATCGCTTCTTCCCTGACATCAGTGCGCCAGGGGTGTATAATATGCATCCGATGCCATTTTCTTCCGTCTTTCTTGCCGCGCGGTGCCCGAAGCAGAAGCAGTTCGCAAGTGCCGGTCGGCCGACTCCTGATATTTTCAAAGTCGAATTTCAGATCCGAAGTCTTCAATAAAGCTAAGTACCTCATTGGGGAAACCTTTTTCTTGCCTCAGACCGATGTCAGAAAAAGTTAATAATTGTATTTCTTGTGGGAAACAAATACCTCATAAGGACTTCCACTCTTATTGTATTCCATGCCTAGGCCCTGATCACGACGTCGCTAGCTGTCGGTTTTGTGCTAGATGTAACAAACGCACTATAAAAAGACGTTTTGATTTTTTTACACTACTTTGGCTGAAGGTTCAATTATACCATGCTGTTGGATCAGCCGATGACCTCAATACCGAAAAAACGCAAAGACAAGGATAAAGACAGGCATCCGAGGTCCAAAACCGACGACGAAACCTCTTCTAGGCCAGTCGCCGGTTCTCAGTGAGGCGCTTTCGCAGCCCCTGACACCCGCTACCTCAGAGCCACAGGCTGCTTCCGACTCCCACATGGAGACATCTAGGCCTCTGGAAACTCAAGGTATTGGGCCTACAGAAACTAATCCCTCAGATGGGTCCAGAGCCGCTGAGCAGGCATCGGCTTCTGAGGGTGTTTTCAGACCTTCACAACTTACCATTAAAACAACAGCCAAGACAAAGGTACCATTAAAGACAAAGAAACAAGTACAGCATTCTCCTGGACAGTCTTCCATGCCTAAGAAACAGATGCATAAAATGGCCGAAGACCTCATTACTCTAATCAGGTGTTCCCATCCCTCTCCTGAGCCTAGGCAGGATACAGCCTGTGAATCCTCTGATCAGGTCTCCATTTCCTCTGATTCCTCTTCAGACCAGGGATACTCTCTACCCCCCTATGAGGACTCTGATGCTGAAGAATCTATCCCTTCAGCCTCTCCTCCTGAGGATTATTCTTTTGGGGAAACTTTACATACCATGAGGGAGCATTTCCATTGGGAAAGTCAGGATTACTCCGAATCCAAGAAAAGGCTCAGGGATTTCCTCTTATTGCCTCAGCACAGACCCCTGGCTATTCTGCCTGTGCTAGATATTGTGTTCTCTGAATCCAGCTTATCTCCTGACTCTTTGCCCCCTGCTCCAGCCAAGCCAGATAGGTATGGAGTCCCTGACTCTCACAAGTTTCTTTACAAAAACCCTTCTGCTGATCCAGAAACTATTTCCCAGGGTCCAAAAGGGGTTAAGGCTTCCATTGCAAAAAATCCAGTACCCTCTGACAGAGATTCCAGAGCTTTGGATAGATGGGGGACGAAAGTATACACGTCTGCAACTTTAGCAGTAAGGGCTTTAAATTGCCAGTTTCACATGCTTAAGTACCAACAGTATTTAATGGCTCAGTTAAAACAGAAAATGCTTGCAAGCTCAGAAGCTCCTGATTGTAAAGAAGTGCAGGATTTATTGCATGCAGTTGAACAGGTGGGAAAACATACTCTGTAATGTGGTTTTGATTCTTTAGAGGCCTCTTGTAGAGCCGCAGTTGCAGGTTCTGTTATTCGAAGACATGCTTGGTTAAAAGAACAGAGTTTACCTGATCATGTTAAGGCAAAATTACTGGATGCTCCTTTACAGCATTATACCTTGTTTGGTGTTAAGGTAGAAGAGGTGTTAAAGTAAATGGAGGATAAAGCTAAATCTATGCAAACAGTCAAGGATTTCTTACAGGTACAGCTACCTCGGTTTAGCAGAAATTGGCCAACAAATAATTGGTCCTTTCCAGTGTCAGACAGGCCACAGAGAGGCAGATACAGACGTCCAAGAGGCAGATCTCAACCCCAAGGCTCAAACAGACAATGACAGTGGGGCACCTCAACCCCAAAAGGAGGTGAGGACAGGTCTCAATCTTACAGGAAACAGTCACAATGACTTTCCTCTGCGTACACCAAGCACGTCCCTTTTGGAAGCCCCCTTAGGGGGAAAACTAGCACTTTTTTCTCAAAACTGGCAAACAATCACCCAAGACAGTTATGCCAATATTTTTATGGGAATATTTGAGAATAAATATATATATACAAACTCATTCTATAATAAGTATGTTTATAGATATTTCCGTTATATTGATGATTTATTGTTTAAATGTAAGGGTGGGCAGGATAATATTCATCATTTTTTGGAAGAAATAGAGAATAACAACATGAATATAAAATTTGATGGATTACAAAAGGGTAATACAGTACAATATCTGGATATTACCTTAAAAGGACAGAATAATCAATTGATAGAATATCAATTACATAGGAAGTTTCAGGGTTCGGGCTCAGTGTTGTATGGGACAAGTTATCATCCACCACATGTGATTAAATCCATTCCTTACACTGAGTTTAATAGAGTGAAGCGACTATGTAGTAACCCTAACATTAGGGAGAAAGAATACTTATTAAGTTACAATAAATTTAAGAATAGAGGATATTCTGAGAGTGATTTAAAATATAGTTTAAGAAGAATTAAGAATAGTAGTAATAATAATAGTATGGGTAATAGTTGTAATAATAAGGAAGTAAAAGATATAGTATATTTTGTTTCAACATTCTCTTTATTGTCTGAACAGGTAAAGAGACGAGTAATGTTTAGCTGGAATGTTTTTGAAAAGGAACTGGAATTTTTAAAAAATAATGGGCTTAGTTTCTCCTATAATAGAGGAAGAAATATTCAGGATTTTATAGTACATACATAGTCGATTTAAGACACCGAGGATGTTAATGTACAAACAAGTGAAACATCAAGGCACAAGCAAATGTGGAAAGTGTACTATATGTAAGTACATAGTTCCACAGTTTAAAGTTATTAATGGAACTGTTTTTGAAACTAGGGGAACTTTTAATTGTAAATCAGAACAGGTTATTTATGGTATAGAATGCCCTTGTGGCAAATTTTATATTGGAGAAACCAAAAGAACCTTGGGCTGCAGGTTAAAAGAACATGTCAGAGACATTAAAAATCAGAAAGAAAGTAGTCCTTTAGCTGTACACTTTTATAAATATCACAATAGTAAACCTGACAATTTAAAAGTCACAGTATTGGATAATGTTAAGAATGAAGCATATTGTAGTGAACAACATGTAAAACAAATATTAAGGAGAAAGGAATTATGTCTTATACTAAAATTTAATACATTAAGTCCAAATGGACTGAACCATGACTGTTCTTGGAAAAGTTTGGTATAAGTTCATGATAATTGTATACATGTTTTTTTTAAATATTTTTTTAAATATTTGCAACTTGTTTCTTTAATTTAATTTGTAATTAACTGAGAGTAATTACTTAATTGTTAGTAGGGGTGTGTCTTTTGAAATTTATTTAAAGTGAGTTATTAGTCTTTGTGGAACTTTTACTCTGTAAAGGCAAGTTTTGCCGAGGTGCTAGAGAAAATTACTTGTGTTTTTTACCTTCAAGTGGATTAAATATTTATCCAGACGTGCAGTGGAGTTTTTCTTTCGTGGTATTACAAATAGAGTTTTGTACTTTTCTTTGGTGGTTATTGCAATCACCCAAGACAAATGGATTCTGAATATTGTGTCTCAAGGTTACAGATTCCACTTTCATACTTTACCAAAGCTAAAAGGAATGCCAGACCTGCCACAAAATCAATGGGCAGAGGCACAAAAACAGATTTCAGCCCTCATGGACATGAGATCTATACAAAAAGTACCTCAACAGGAACAAGGACAAGGATTTTACTCAAGACTCTTCCTGGTCCCCAGAAAGGACAAAGCCTGGAGGCCCATACTGGACCTTTCAATTCTGAATACTTACCTGGATATTCCTAAATTCAAAAGGTTGACATTACAGCAACTTCTACCCATGCTGGGCAAGAAGGCTTGGCTTGTTACTCTGGACCTCAAAGAGGCATACCTGCATGTCCCTATCAGACAAAATTGCAGAAGATACCTCAGATTCAAAGCTGGTACAATGCACTACCAATTCTCTGCACTGCTCTTTGGCTTATCTACTGTGCCCAGGGTCTTCACAAAGTGCCTGGCACCAGTAATTGCATTTTGCAGACAAAAAGGAATTCAAATATATCCATACCTGGACGACTGCCTCATTCAAGCAGAGACAAAGGACATTCTTCTACAGCATCTGGCGTTTGTGAAAAAGTTGCTAATTTCTCTAGGGTACACAGTAAACGAAAAGAAGTCAAAACTAGTGCCCTCACAACAGATTATATTCCTGTGTGCCAGCTTAAATACAACGTCCCAGATGGCTTACCTCACGCCAGACAAACAAGTTCAACTAACTCAATATTTTCAATTACTGGCAAAAAAGTCCCATCTCCCTGCAAGAAAAATTCTGCAGGCCCTGGGATTCATGGCATCCTGCATACTACTAATACCATATGCCAGACTGCATATGAGGAAATTGCAATGGTACCTAAAAAGTGTTTGGACTCAACACTCTCACAGTTTAGAAGCAGTAATACCAATGATTCCCTGCCTACAACAGGAGTTTCGATGGTGGGCACAGGCATGTCACCTAAACAAGGGTCAGCCTTTTACCCAACCCACAGCCAAGCAAACTCTAACAACAGATGCTTCGGATTACGCCTGGGGAGCACACTGGCAGGAAAATGCATTCAGGGCAAGTGGACCACAGACCAGATGCATCTTCACATCAATCAAAAAGAGATGTTGGCTGTTCAGAATGCCCTAACAGCTTTCAAGGACCTTCTTCATCCAGGACAACTATTACTAAAGACACACCACCACAGTAATGTGGTACATAAACAAGCAAGGGTGCACTCATTTTTATCCCCTATGCAGGCAAGCCATGACCTTGTGGAACACGGCTCTAACGTACCAAGTTCACCTGCAAGCACAATTCCTGCCAGGAAAGAAAAATACTCTGGCAGACGACCTAAGCAGAAATATCATGGACCCTCACGAATGGAAATTGAATCCACAAATCTTCAGCATGATAACGCAAAAATGGGGATGCCCAGACATAGATCTTTTTGCCTCCCCACTGAATTGCCAACTACAAAAATTCTGCACAGGGACTTATCACAAACAAGCATGGAAAGTGGATACTCTTCTGTTCAGCTGGAAAAACCTAAAAGTTTATGCCTTCCCACCACTGCCTCTCCTTTCAAAGGTACTCCTAAAAGCCAGACAAGAAAAACCACAGATGATCCTGATTGCTCCAGACTGGCCATGCCAGCACTGGTACCCTATGTTAAGGAACTTGGCTCAGGGCCCACCTTGGATTTTGCCCCAAATTCCACACCTTCTGACTCAACAAAACAATCAGATCCTGCACGGTTAGCTCAAAACCCTAAACCTGGCTGCATGCATGGCAGATACTTTAGTCAAACAGGCAACACCTCTCTCTAAAGCTGTTATGGATGTCATTTTGGAGGCCAGGAGGAATAGCACCAGGAAAGCTTACTCAGAAAAATGGAAGAGATTCTGCGCCTGGAACCGGGCTCAAAGCATTGACCCTCTTGTTCCAAACATTCCTCAGATTTTACAATACTTAACTGAGATGCTGGACACAGAGGCCTATCCTTTTCATCAATTAAGATCCACGCCTCTGCCATTTCAGCACATTACAACACGGATCCTCCTTTTTTCTCTCATCCCTTGCTAAAGCAGTACCTCAGAGGGGCTAAAAACATAAGACCTCCCCGGAGAGCACCAACACCAACTTGGGACCTCAATTTCATTTTGGAAAAACTGACCCTACCACCTTTTGAACCAGCTAATACAGCCGATCTAAAATTTTTATCATGGAAAACAGCTCTGCTCCTGGCAGTAACTTCAGCACGAAGAGTCTCAGAGCTACAGGCATTAATGGCAGTGGAACCTTTTATAATTTTACATTAGGACAGGGTATCTTTAAGGACAAACCCTACCTTCATGCCAAAGGTGGTATCTAGTGTGGCTCTTAACCAATCCATCCATTTGCCAACTTTTTATCCAAACCCCCAGAATAAAGGGGAGAAACTTCTACATTCTTTGGACATACACAGGCTGCTACGCTTCTACTTGGACAAAACAAAAGCTTTCAGGAAAACTGAACAACTGTTTGTAGCATATGCTGCAGGATCACAAGGCAAGGCTATCTCAAAGCAGACTATTTCCAAATGGATAGGACACTGTATGCGGTACTGCTACACACAGCATGGAAAATCAGTCCCTAATAACATTAGGCCACATTCCACCAGGGCAACAGCCACTTCAACAGCCTTTCTTAGAGGAGTACCTACCAAGGAAATTTTGGAGGCTGCAACTTGGAGTTCAGTGCACACCTTTACCAAGCATTACCGCCTGCCTCTTTACTCTAAATCCAGAGCAGGATTTGCCATTGCAGTTCTGCAGGGCCTCATAGCCAATCCTAACTCTTTATAGACCAGCCACCCAACCTTAGCTTTGGGATTCTACCCAAGTGTGATGACTGCAGCAGTGTAACATGATGAACATAGTACAGTTTTGTACCTACCATAAATGTAGATGTTTGAGTTTTCACACTGCTGCAGTCCAGGTTAGCCTCCCTCTATCCCCTCTGAACTAGCTGGACTTCTCTATACCTTTCTATACCTTTCTATCCTATACAACCTTTGGGGTGTATTTGCTGGTAACTGAAGGTATTGTTTTTATTTTATATGTATATTTTTGATTAGCAATATGTATTGCCTACCTACTTGGGGGCACCTGACATCTGGGGCAAGAAAAACTGAAGAAAATGGCGTTGGATGCATAATATATACCCCTGGCGCACTGACGTCAGGGAAGAAGCGACAGCAACTGACGCTGGACCAAGACTTTGGAACTCTGTCCAACTGCGGGACCGCTTGATGGCAGGATAACCCAAGTGTGATGACTGCAGCAGTGTGAGCACTCGAACATCTACATTTATGGTAGGTACAAAACTGTACTTTGTAGTGCATTGTCAAAGTTAATATATATGATTAGGGGGTGTGGAGAGTACAGCCCATGACATAGGTGTGCAGGAGGCTTACCCCCTTGCAAAAAGTTGTTTTTCTTTCTTTTGCTCCTTTGTGTATCAATGGTTTGGTTTTCAATATTTAGATTTTGGTCATTGTAGGATAGGCTAATTCTCATTATAGCGTTAACGTTGTGCTTCCCTAGGTATATACACATGCTCACACTTATATTTATATACACACACGTGTGTGTGTGTGTGTGTGTGTGTGTGTGTGTGTGTGTGTGTGTGTATATATATATTTATATATATATATATATATATATATATATATGTATATATACACACACACACACACACACACACACACACACACACACACACGTGTCATCTTATGTCTTCTCATCCCTATTCCCAAGGGCAGATTTTAAATATTGCTCTTGCATACTTAGAAAGTTGCTAGAATTGCAGGTTTTGCATCTGGAACCATTTTCCAGG